>NW_024395337.1:0-27937 GCF_016617805.1 Bactrocera tryoni | reverse complement strand
CTAAACCCTACCAGGGGCGTGGCAATAGTGTTCACAGGAAATGTAGTTTCCTGAGAAAAATCACTTTTTTTTTACTTTTTAAACGCTCTAGCGGCTAAAGTATTTAACCTAGGTGGGTCAAATGTAGTGCATTAGTTAGCCATGTCGAAGAACTTCCAGGAAGTAACCTAACCACAGGTGTGGCAATAGTTTTCACAAAAAATGTAGTTTCTTGAGAAAAATCACTTTTTTTTTACTTTTTGAACGCTCTAGCGGCTAAAGTATTTAACCTAGGTGGGTCAAATATACTGCATTAGTTAGCTATGTCTAAGAACTTCCAGGAAAACTAGCACTTGCCCCCTAAACCCCATAAGGGGCGCGGCAACAGTGTTCACCGGGAATGTAGTTTTTTGAGAAAAATCACATTTGTTTTAATTTTGTAAACGCTATAGCGGCTAAAGAATTTGACCTAGGTGGGTCGACTAAATTGCATTAGTTAGGTAAATCGAAGAACTTCCAGGAAAACTAGCACTCGCCCCATGAACCCCACCAGGGGCGTGGCAATAGTGTTCAAAATATGTAGTTTTTTAGAAAAATCACATTTGTTTAAATTTTGTAAACTTTACAGCGCCGTAAGTATTTAACCTAGGTGGGTCAAATATATTGCATTAGTTAGCCCTGTCGAAGGGCTTCCAGAAAAACTAGCATCCGCCCCATGAACCCTACCACCGGCGTGGCAATAGTGTTACAAAATGTAGTTGTTTGAGAAAAATAAATTTTTTTTAAATTTGTAAACGCCTTAGCCGCTAAAGGATTTGACCTAGGCGGGTCAGATAAATTGCATTACTTAGGTAAGTCGAAGAGCTTCCAGGAAAACTAGCACTCGCCCCATGAACCCCACCAGGGGCGTGGCAATAGTGTTCAAAATATGTAGTTGTTTAGAAAAATCACATTTGTTTAAATTTTGTAAACTCTATAGCGGCTAAAGTATTTGACTCAGGTGGGTCAAATGTATTGCATTAGTTAGCCATGTCGAAGGGCTTCCAGAAAAACTAGCATCCGCCCCATGAACCCTACCACCGGCGTGGCAATAGTGTTCACAAGAAATGTAGTTTTTTGAGAAAAATCACATTTGTTTTAATTTTGTAAACGCTATAGCGGCTAAAGTATTTGACCCAGGTGGGTCACATATAGTGCATTGGTTAGCCATGCCGAAGAGCTTCCAGGAAAACTAGCATTCGCCCCATGAACCGTACCAGGGGCGTGGCAATAGTGTTAAAAAATGTAGTTTTTTGAGAAAAATAAAATTTTTTTAATTTTGTAAACACCCTAGCGGCTAAAGGATTTGAATTAGGCGGGTCAAATAAATTGCACTAGTTAGGTAAGTCGAAGAGCTTCCAGGAAAACTAGCACTCGCCCCATGAACCCTACCAGGGGCGTGGCAATAGTGTTGACAAGAAATGTAGTTTTTTGAGAAAAATCACATTTGTTTTAATGTTGTAAACGCTACAGCGGCTAACGTATTTGACCAAGGTGGGTCAAGTATAATGCATTAGTTAGCTAAATCGAAGAGCTTCCAGGAAAACTACCACTCGCCCCCTAAACCCTACCAGGGGCGTGGCAATAGTGTTCACCGGGAATGTAGTTTTTTGAGAAAAATCACATTTGTTTTAATTTTGTAAACGCTATAGCGGCTAAAGAATTTGACCTAGGTGGATCAAATATAGTTTATTAGTTAGCGGTTAGTTTTTTGAGAAAAATCATTTTTTTTTACTTTTTGAACGCTCTAGCGGCTAAAGTATTTAACACAGGTAGGTCAGATATATTGCGTTGGTTAGCTATGTCTAAGAACTTCCAGGAAAACTAGCACTTGCCCCCTAAGCCCTTCAAGGGGCGTGGCAATAGTGTTCACAGTAAATGTGGTTTCTTAAAAAATCACTTTTTTTTTAATTTTTAAACGCTCTAGCGGCTAAAGTATTTAACCTAGGTGGGTCAAATATATCGCATTAGTTAACCATGTCTAAGAACTTCCAGGAAAACTAGTACTTGCCCCCTAAACCCTACCAGGGGCGTGGCAATAGTGCTCACAAACAATGTAGTTTTTGAGAAAAATCACATTTTTTTTTTACTTTGTAAACGCTCTAGCGTCTTAAGTATTTAACCTAGGTGGGTCAACTATATTACATTAGTTAGCTATATCGAAGAGCTTCCAGAAAAGCTAGCACCTGCCCCCTAAACCGTACCAGGGGCCTGGTAATAGTGTTCACAAAAATGTAGTTCTTGAGAAAAATCACATTTTTTTTTAACTTTTTAAACGCTCTAGCGTCTTAAGTATTTAACCTAGGTGGGTCAACTATATTACATTAGTTAGCTATATCGAAGAGCTTCCAGAAAAGCTAGCACCTGCCCACTAAACCCTAACAGGGGCGTGGTAATAGTGTTCACAAAAAATGTAGTTTTTGAGAAAAATCACATTTTTTTTTTACTTTGTAAACGCTCTAGCGTCTTAAGTATTTAACCTAGGTGGGTCAACTATATTACATTAGTTAGCTATATCGAAGAGCTTCCAGAAAAGCTAGCACCTGCCCCCTAAACCGTACCAGGGGCCTGGTAATAGTGTTCACAAAAATGTAGTTCTTGAGAAAAATCACATTTTTTTTTAACTTTTTAAACGCTCTAGCGTCTTAAGTATTTAACCTAGGTGGGTCAAATATATTACATTAGTTAGCTATATCGAAGAACTTCCAGGAAAACTAGCATTCGCCCCATGAATCGTACCAGGGGCGTGGCAATAGTGTTAAAAAATGTAGTTTTTTGAGAAAAATAAAATTTTTTTAATTTTGTAAACGACCTATCGGCTAATGGATTTGACCTAGGCGGGTCAAATAAATTGCATTAGTTAGGTAAGTCGAAGAGCTTTCAGGAAAACTATTTGGTAAACGCTATAGCGGCGAAAGTATTTGACCTAGGTGGGTCGACTATAGTGCATTGGTTAGCCATGCCGAAGAGCTTCCAGAAAAACTAGCACCCGCTCCATGAAACCTACCAGGGGCGTGGCAATAGTGTTCACAAGAAATGTAGTTTTTTGAGAAAAATCACATTTGTTTTAATTTTGTAAACGCTATAGCGGCGAAAGTATTTGACCTAGGTGGGTCAAATATACCGCATTAGTTAGCCACGTCGAAGGGATCCCAGGAAAACTAGCATTCGCCCCATGAACCCTACCAGGGGCGTGGCAATAGTGTTCACAAGAAATGTAGTTTTTTGAGAAAAATCACATTTGTTTTAATTTTGTAAACGCTGTAGCGGCTAAAGTATTTAACCTAGGTGGGTCAAGTATAATGCATTAGTTAGCTAAATCGAAGAGCTTCCAGGAAAACTACCGCTCGCCCCCTAAACCCTACCAGGGGCGTGGCAATAGTGTTCACCGGGAATGTAGTTTTTTGAGAAAAATCACATTTGTTTTAATTTTGTAAACGCTATAGCGGCTAAAGAATTTGACCCAGGTGGGTCGACTAAATTGCATTAGTTAGCTAAATCGAGGAGCTTTTAGGAAAACTAGCATTCGCCCCATAAACCTCACCAGAGGCGTGGCAATAGTGTTCACAAGAAATGTAGATTTTTGAGAAAAATCACATGTAATTTAATTTTGTAAACTCTATAGCGGCTTCCAGAAAAACTAGCACTCGCTCCATGAAACCTACCAGGGGCGTGGCAATAGTGTTCACAAGAAATGTAGTTTTTTGAGAAAAATCACATTTGTTTTAATTTTGTAAACGCTATAGCGGCGAAAGTATTTGACCTAGGTGGGTCAAATATACCGCATTAGTTAGCCACGTCGAAGGGATCCCAGGAAAACTAGCATTCGCCCCATGAACCCTACCAGGGGCGTGGCAATAGTGTTCACAAGAAATGTAGTTTTTTGAGAAAAATCACATTTGTTTTAATTTTGTAAACGCTATAGCGGCTAAACTATTTGACCTAGGTGGGTCAAATATAGTGCTTTGGTTAGCCATGCCGAATAGCTTCCAGAAAAACTAGCACTCGCCCCATGAAACTTACCAGGGGCGTGGCAATAGTGTTCACAAGAAATGTAGTTTTTTGAGAAAAATCACATTTGTTTTAATTTTGTAAACGCTATAGCGGCTAAAGTATTTGACCTAGGTGGGTCAAATATAGTGCATTGGTTAGCCATGCCGAAGAGCTTCCAGGAAAACTAGCATTCGCCCCATGAACCGTACCAGGGGCGTGGCAATAGTGAAAAAAATTTAGTTTTTTGAGAAAAATAAAACTTTTTTAATTTTGTAAACACCCTAGCGGCTAAACGATTTGACCTAGGCAGGTCAAATAAATTGCATTAATTAGCCATGTCGAAGAGCTTTCAGGAAAACTAGCACTTGCCCCATGAGCCGTACCAGGGGCGTGGCAATAGTGTTAAAAAATGTAGTTTTTTGAGAAAAGTCACATTGTTTTTAAATTTTAAGCGCTCTAGCGGCTAAAGTATTTGACCTAGGTGGGTCAAATATACCGCATTAGTTTGCAATGTCAAAGGGCTTCCAGGAAAACTAGCACTCGCCCCATGAACCCTACCAGGGGCGTGGCAATAGTGTTCACAAGAAATGTAGTTTTTTGAGAAAAATCACATTTGTTTTAATTTTGTAAACGCTATAGCGGCGAAATTATTTGACCTAGGTGGGTCAAATATAGTTAATTAGTTAGCGGTGTTAAAGAGCTTCCAGAAAAACTAGCATCTGCCCCATGAACCCTACCAGGGGCGTGGCAATAGTGTTCACAAGAAATGTAGTTTTTTGAGAAAAATCACATTTTTTTTTTACTTTGTAAACGCTCTAGCGTATTAAGTATTTAACCTAGGTGGGTCAAATATATTGCGTTAATTAGCCATGTCGAAGAGCTTCCAGGAAAACTAGCATTCGCCCCATGAACCGTACCAGGGGCGTGGCAATAGTGAAAAAAATTTAGTTTTTTGAGAAAAATAAAATTTTTTTAATTTTGTAAACACCCTAGCGGCTAAACGATTTGACCTAGGCGGGTCAGATAAATTGCATTACTTAGGTAAGTCGAAGAGCTTCCAGGAAAACTAGCACTCGCCCCATGAACCCTACCAGGGGCGTGGCAATAGTGTTCAAAATATGTAGTTTTTTAGAAAAATCACATTTGTTTAAATTTTGTAAACTCTATAGCGGCTAAAGTATTTGACCCAGGTGGGTCAAATGTATCGCATTAGTTAGCCATGTCGAAGGGCTTCCAGAAAAACTAGCATCCGCCCCATGAACCCTACCACCAGCGTGGCAATAGTGTTACAAAATGTAGTTGTTTGAGAAAAATAAATTTTTTTTAAATTTGTAAACGCCTTAGCCGCTAAAGGATTTGACCTAGGCGGGTCAGATAAATAGCATTACTTAGGTAAGTCGAAGAGCTTCCAGGTAACTTAGCACTCGCCCCATGAACCCTACCAGGGGCGTGGCAATAGTGTTCACAAGAAATGTAGTTTTTTGAGAAAAATCACATTTGTTTTAATTTTGTAAACGCTCTAGCGTCTTAAGTATTTAACCTAGGTGGGTCAAATAGATTGCATTGGTTAGCCATGCCGAAGAGCTTCCAGAAAAACTAGCACCCGCTCCGTGAAACCTATCAGGGGCGTGGCAATAGTGTTCACCGGGAATGTAGTTTTTTGAGAAAAATCACATTTGTTTTAATTTTGTAAACGCTATAGCGGCTAAAGAATTTGACCCAGGTGGGTCGACTAAATTGCATTAGTTAGCTAAATCGAGGAGCTTTTAGGAAAACTAGCATTCGCCCCATAAACCTCACCAGAGGCGTGGCAATAGTGTTCACAAGAAATGTAGATTTTTGAGAAAAATCACATTTAATTTAATTTTGTAAACTCTATAGCGGCTTCCAGAAAAACTAGCACTCGCTCCATGAAACCTACCAGGGGCGTGGCAATAGTGTTCACAAGAAATGTAGTTTTTTGAGAAAAATCACATTTGTTTTAATTTCGTAAACGCTATAGCGGCGAAAGTATTTGACCTAGGTGGGTCAAATATACCGCATTAGTTAGCCACGTCGAAGGGATCCCAGGAAAACTAGCATTCGCCCCATGAACCCTACCAGGGGCGTGGCAATAGTGTTCACAAGAAATGTAGTTTTTTGAGAAAAATCACATTTGTTTTAATTTTGTAAACGCTGTAGCGGCTAAAGTATTTAACCTAGGTGGGTCAAGTATAATGCATTAGTTAGCTAAATCGAAGAGCTTCCAGGAAAACTACCGCTCGCCCCCTAAACCCTACCAGGGGCGTGGCAATAGTGTTCACCGGGAATGTAGTTTTTTGAGAAAAATCACATTTGTTTTAATTTTGTAAACGCTATAGCGGCTAAAGTATTTGACCTAGGTGGGTCAAATATAGTGCATTGGTTAGCCATGCCGAAGAGCTTCCAGGAAAACTAGCATTCGCCCCATGAACCGTACCAGGGGCGTGGCAATAGTGAAAAAAATTTAGTTTTTTGAGAAAAATAAAATTTTTTTAATTTTGTAAACACCCTAGCGGCTAAACGATTTGACCTAGGCAGGTCAAATAAATTGCATTAATTAGCCATGTCGAAGAGCTTTCAGGAAAACTAGCACTTGCCCCATGAACCGTACCAGGGGCGTGGCAATAGTGTTAAAAAATGTAGTTTTTTGAGAAAAGTCACATTTTTTTTAAATTTTAAGCGCTCTAGCGGCTAAAGTATTTGACCTAGGTGGGTCAAATATACCGCATTAGTTTGCAATGTCAAAGGGCTTCCAGGAAAACTAGCACTCGCCCCATGAACCCTACCAGGGGCGTGGCAATAGTGTTCACAAGAAATGTAGTTTTTTGAGAAAAATCACATTTTTTTTAATTTTGTAATCGCTATAGCGGCTAAAGAATTTACCTAGGTGGGCCAAATAAATAGCGTTAGTTAGCTAAAAGGTAGGGCTTTCAGGAGGCATAGCGCCTACCCCCTAAACCCGACCTGGGGCGTGTCATTATTGGTCACAACAAATGTAGTTTTTTGAGAATAATCACATTTTTTCTAATGAAAACGCCCTAGCGGCTAAAGTGTTTGACATAGGTGGGTCAAGTATATTGCATTAGTTAGCCACGTCGAAGAGCTTCCAGGAAAACTAGCACTCGCCCCATAAACGCTGCCAGGGGCGTGGCAATAGTGTTCACCAGGAATGTAGTTTTGTGAGAAAAATCACATTTGTTTTAATTTTTTAAACGCTATAGCGGCTAAAGTACCTAAGTGGATCAAATAAAATGCGTTAGTTAGCTAAATGGAAGGGCTTCCAGGAAAACAAGCACCTGCCCCCTAAACCCTACCAGGGGCGTGGCAATAGTGTTCACAAAATTTTAGTTTTTTGAGAAAAATCACATTTTTTTAATTTTGTAAACGCTGTAGCGGCTAAAGAATTCGACATAAGTGGATCAAATCAATTGCGTTAGTTAGCCATGTCGAGGAGCATCCAGAGAAACTGGAACTTCACAAGAATGTAGTTTTTTGAGAAAAATCACATTTTTTTTAATTTTGTAAACGCTGTAGCGGCTAAAGTGCCTAAGTGGATCAAATAAAATGCGTTAGTTAGCTAAATGGAAGGGCTTCCAGGAAAACAAGCACCTGCCCCCTAAACCCTACCAGGGGCGTGGCAATAGTGGTCACAAAAATTTAGTTTTTTGAGAAAAATCACATTTTTTTAATTTTGTAAACGCTGTAGCGGCTAAAGAATTCGACATAAGTGGATCAAATCAATTGCGTTAGTTAGCCATGTCGAAGAGCATCCAGAGAAACTGGAACTTCACAAAAATGTAGTTTTTTAAGAAAAATCACATTTTTTAAAATTTTTTAAACGCTATAGCGGCTAAAGTTCCTAAGTGGATCAAATAAATTGCGTTTGTTAGCTACATTGAAGAGCTTCTAGAAAAACTAGCCTTTACCCCCTGAGCCCTACCAGGGGCGTGGCAATAGTGTTCACAAAAATGTAGTTTTTTGAGAAAAATCACATTTTTTTTAATTTTGTAAACGCTCTAGCGTCTTAAGTATTTAAGATAGGTGGGTCAAATAGATTGCATTAGTTAGCCACGCCGAAGAGCTTCCAGGAAAACTAGCCTTTACCCCCTGAGCCCTACCAGGGGCGTGGCAATAGTGTTCAAAAAAATGTAGTTTTTTTAGAAAAATCACATTTTTTTTAAACATTTCAAACGCTCTAGCGGCTAAAGTATTTTACGCAGGTGGATCAAATAAAATGCGTTAGTTAGCTAAATGGAAATTCTTCCGGGAAAACTAGCACTCGCCCCATGAACCGTACCAGGGGCGCGGCAATAGTGTTCACAAGAATGTAGTTTTTTGAGAAAAATCACATTTTTTTTTAAACATTTCAAACGCTCTAGCGGCTAAAGAATTTACCTAGATGGGCCAAATAAATTGCGTTAGTTAGCTAAATGGTAGGGCTTCCAGGAGGCATAGCGCCTACCCCCTAAACCCTACCTGGGGCGTGCCATTATTGGTCACAACAAATGTAGTTTTTTGAGAATAATCACATTTTTTCTAATTTTGTAAACGCCCTAGCGGCTAAAGTATTCGACCTAAGTGGATTAAATAAATTGTATTAGTTAGCTAAATTGAAAGCCTTCCAGGAAAACTAGCACTCGCCGTCTCAACCCTACCACCGGTGTGGCAATAGTGTTCACAAAAATGTAGTTTTTTGAGAAAAATCACATTTTTTTTTTACACTTTAAACGCTCTAGCGGCTAAAGTATTTGACCTAGGTGGGCCAAATAAACTGCGCTAGTTAGCTAATTAGTAGGGCTTCCAGGAAAACAAGCGCCTGCCCCGTAAACCCAACCAGGGGCGTGGCAATAATGTTCGCAAGAATTTAGTTTTTTGAGGAAAATCCTATTTTTTTAATTTTGTAAACGCTGTTGCGGCTAAAGAATAACTAAGTGGATCAAATAAATTGCATTAGTTAGCCAAGTCGAAAAGCTTCCAGAAAAACTGAAAGTCGCCCCCTGACCCCTACCAGGGGCGTGGCAATAGTGTTCACAAAAATGTAGTTTTTTGAGAATGTTTAAACGGGATAAAGAACAAAAATGTTTTTTTTTTTTTATTTTAAATCAGTTAATTTAATTAACTAAGGTAATTTTGTTATTTTACATTTAATTACAAAATCTGTAAAATATCCAAATGTACTCGCTACGTGCGAAGGTACGATTAAAACCCACCGCGAGCGAAGGAAATAGTATCCGGATGAGTTTTTATTCAAAGTTGAGCATAGCATAGCATAAGTGTGTCGACGCGACGCAGTGAAGAAGCGAATGTCTTGCCGATGAAGGTTGATGTCTTGACGGGCGAACTTCAGGTGACGAATTGTGTCCAATGAATTGTGAGCCCTTTCCCTTTTTGTCCATCCCTTTTGATGAGTGGGTTGATATACAGCTATGGTGAGTTGAGTTGGTGTTGCGATATGGTGAATTGCACTGTAGCATTAGGATGCGCCAGTTTTACCGAGTAGAGGGGGTGGATGCTTAACTCATTTAAACATCCTGGGCCCCCTAGGTGAATATTTTGCCTAGTTTTATATATAAGTATATGCTATGGCATGTATTTCGGCGTAGTGCTAGTGAAGTTGTCGAGAGCGCATTATACATGCTGTCCTCGTAAATCCTGAAAATTCCTTTGATTTTAAAACATAATATTTGTTATTTATTTACTTTTAGGTGCGTATGGTTCGGACCTATATTTTGCGGGTTTATCCGACTTATTGTTATAGTAAACATGTATATGCGTTGTTTGCTTTTATTAGTTTTATTTCCGGTTATTTACAATTTCTAATTTAATTGATTTGGTATACCGGTTGTTTTTTATTTGCCTTTTCTATGTTATCGGCTTAAGAAGGATAGTAACACCATGCCTGGCTCAGATGTGGCCAGAGTGGGTACTCCTTAGCCCTAGATTTAGGACTATGAAATTAGAGGGATCTTGCGAGAGAATGGCCGTGAATGGAGATCGGCTTCTATTTATAAAGTAAAAAATTCTTCATAATTAAGTTGATGCTTTGTATAGCTGATTCCCATAACCCACCCATATGAGAAGCGGTTGGATAGTTGTGATAAGAGCGACCTTAGCTTAAGAGCAGGTGCGTCAATGTATCGCATAGGGAACATAGTGATCCCTTAACGTTTTTGAGATTTCATTTATTTGAAAATTTAAGCCTCTGTGGGGCAATATTGTATGAAGAGCAATTTTTTTTTTCTTACTTTTGGAAACATTTTTGTTATATTTTCTGTTTAAGTACGTTTGCATTAATTTGACGTTTAGTACCGCGCCACATAGTTTGAAATTTTTAAGCAGGATTTTTTTATCATTATTGGCGAAAGCCATCCTGCAGGGTCGAAAGGTTAGGAACCTTGCTTTTTCTACTTTTATGTGGGGTATTGGAAAATTGTGGCTCTATTGGTTGTCGTACGATGTACTGGCCATTATTTGATCGAGTAGTTGTGGCTTTAGAGAAGTCTTCACAATACTGATCTTCTGGAGTTTTGTTTGTTATAGGGGGCAGTTTCCTCAACATTCGAAATTTCCTTAATTGTGAATTAAGGTATCTGTTTGTTTTATACTCAACTTTAGTTGGCATGGTGGGAACTAGTTCTGTAACTAGTCCACTTTGTGTTTCACTGTGCAGCGTTTGAAGTTTTTGTGCCTTTGAGCAACGCGGTATCTCTTGGCAATTTTTAAAATTGCGGACTTCGGGATTTGCTTTTGCAACTAAGCCCGTGGTTCTGTTTGTAAAACCGCTTCTTTGGAGTGAGATTGGATATGTGCTGTAATGAAGCATTGAATGATGTCGGTTTTGACAATATAAACAATTGAATTTGCTTTTGCAATTTGTATATGTGTGCGCATGTGACAGGCAATTTGTGCAAAGTCTTTTTGACCTGACAAAATTATTTCGTTCGTTAACTTTTAAGCTTTTAAACCACTCGCAAGATTTAAGTTTATGCCCTCTTTTACATAGTTCGCATGACGTTTGTTTTCTTTGTTCTGATGTGAACGTTTGCGTGTTGTAAAAGCTTTTGTTTAAATTTTTGTTGCTTCTAGCTTGGGGTCTATTGAAGCTTTTATTTTGGTCGTGTTTAATGATCTTAGTTTTGATTATTTTTTCTTCTAACCTTTCCGCAATTTCATATTGGGTGGTGAGAAAATCTTTCATTTGTTGCCACGTTGGGCACTTTTTTCGTGATGAGAGCGATTGCTCCATAGAAGTAACGACTTGTCTGGTAATGCGGCGGTGCAAATATTTACCATAATTGGGTCCCAGCTGTCTGTGGGAATATTTAGTGTCGATAGAATCGACAAACAATTTGAAACAGTGGATTCTAGTTTGATGAATTCTACACTTGTTCCTTTCTTAATTTTTGGCAAGTTCATTAGTGTCGTTACTTGCTTATCGAGCAGTATTCTGTCGTTTTCATATCTAGCTTTTAGAGCCTACCAAGCCAAATTGAAATTGTCGTCATTTAATGCGAACTGTTTGACTATTTCGCCTGCTTGACCTCTAGTTTTGTATCTGGTGATACAATTTTTGCGCATGTGATAATTGAGGATGGTTTATGTACACGGCTGTGAACATGTCCCGGAAGGACGGCCATTCTTCATAACCTCCGTAAAAGGTTTCTGTGTCACATGCGGGCACCTCGAGGTGGATGCCTGAACTTGCCTCTTGATATTGTTGCATTTGTGGCAGCTCTATTCTACTGTGGGGAGTAGGTGCAATTGCTTTTATTAGCTTTAATTGATCGGAGATCATTGCTTTCGTTTCTTCATATTGGTCTAAGCAGTTTTCGTAAATATCGTAAGCCGATGATTTAAAATCTTGTGGTAGATCTGAATTGTCAGAATCTACTATGGCGTCACGAGCCGCTTGGAGGCGAATTTTTAAGATTTTGAGTTTTTATATCTAATAACGATTCCGAGTTTTCGTGAATCGGTGAAGAGGCAAATCTAGTGCAGTGTCTTGTTAAACTGTCACTTTCTGAAATAAATCTAGCAACCTGTTTTGAGCGTGTAGCTCCAGGTGTACTTTGATTTTTGTTATTGTTCATTACACTTACACTTATAGTAAAATCTTTTTCAAAATTAGTTAAATTTGTCTCAGTGTAAACCGAATTCTCTTTTAAATAAATAAGAGTTTATTTCGTATAATTCGTTTATTTCGGATTCTTTATTTTTTATTATTACCGTTTCTTATTTACTTGCTAAACGAATTTATTTATTTATATTTTAGTTTGAAATTTGAAAATATCCGCACTTTTATTTTATTAACTCTTTTTACGTCCTTATATTAGTACTTAGGTACACTCTAATACTTCGGCTTGATTGTATGTATGTATGTGCTTATGTTTTATGCAATTGAGAGCTCGCTGAAGAGATCAATGCGCTATTTACATAAGTATGCACGAATTGTTATGTATTTCTGATTATACTTTGTTCGTAAGCGATTGAGAGCTCGTTAGAGAGATCAATTCGCTTTTTGTACGCAATCCTGCTTGTTTTTGTTTGTCAAAGAACAAGAGGTATTGCCGAATGTTTGCCAATGTGGGCTTTGAATATAGCTATGTATAGGAATGTATGTACAATTGTAGATGTACCAATAATATATTTGTGTATATAGTGTTCCTAAACTTATTTATATTTTATGAAACTAATTTGTTTTTTTTTTTTATATTCGCTCCAATAAATGTATTTTGTGATTTTTACTTCACCGTTCCGTTTAGTTATTTACGGAAATTACGATACATTTTTCTTTGAAAATTAATTAAAATTTAATAGTTTGATATGTATGGCAATAAATTAATAATATAAATATATAAAATATATACGTTTTACCAAGCTGCGTTCGGTTTTTCTCGTAAAATAAACTCAAAGCTGTAACGCTTTTGTAACCGTTTTTTCGCGGGTAAAACGGAGCTTGAAATATTTTATATTAGCATATAAACTTATTTTTTAGATACATACATATGTATTTATTTGCATTGAAATATATTAAAAAAAATGGAATAAATACGCTCACTTGGTTTTTCCTCAAGGGGCGTTTTATTTATTGTAGGTATGAGCGAGGTATTGCTAGCCTAGGCGTTTTGTCCCAATTGCCTACTCCACTCCTTTTGTACTTCTAGCCGCTTGCAGGTACGCCTTCTATTTTGTTGGTTTAAAAATTCGCGCCCGTTTTTGTTTTATTTTGTTTTTATTTCTGATTGGTTATAAGGTTTCGCGCCCGATTGTATATTCTTTTTTGTTGGAACTTTTAATTTTCCATGTAATTTCTTTTTGTGTTTGTCTCTTCACCACATTTTTTTGCATTGTCACCTATGTAGGTTGTTATATATGTATGTGCATATATTATATATGGGTATTGTATCTAATTTTTTTGTTTGTTTTGTTTTGTTTGGGTCATTGCACCTTTTTTTGTTTTGGGGTTTGTTCACCACACAATTCCTTTGTTTTTTGTTTTAATACATTTATTTTTATTTTTTAAATCGTTTCACTAATCCATAGTGCCTCTCACTATGGCTCGAAGGACCATGTTTAAACGGGATAAAGAACAAAAATGTTTTTTTTTTTTTTAAATAAGTTAATTTAATTAACTAAGGTAATTTTGTTATTTTACATTTAATTACAAAATCTGTAAAATAGCCAAATGTACTCGCTACGTGCGAAGGTACGATTAAAACCCACCGCAAGCGAAGGAAATAGTATCCGGATGAGTTTTTATTCAAAGTTGAGCATAGCGCGCAAGATTGTTCCGATCGATGAAAATATAAGTGTGTCGACGCGACGCAGTGAAGAAGCGAATGTCTTGCCGATGAAGGTTGATGTCTTGACGGGCGAACTTCAGGTGACGAATTGTGTCCAATGAATTGTGAGCCCTTTCCTTTTTGGTCCATCCCTTTTGATGAGTGGGTTGATATACAGCAGTGGTGAGTTGAGTTGGTGTTGCGATATGGTGAATTGCACTGTAGCATTAGGATGCGCCAGTTTTACCGAGTAGAGGGGGTGGATGCTTAACTCATTTAAACAGAGAAAAATCACATTTTTTTTAATTTTGTAAACGCCTTAGCGGCTAAAGTATTCGACTTAGGTATATCAAATAAATCGCATTTGTTAGCTACATTGAAGAGCTTCCAGAAAAACTAGCCTTTACCCCCTGAGCCCTACCAGGGGCGTAGCAATAGTGTTCACAATAAATATAGTTTTTTCAGAAAAATCACATTTTTTTTAATTTTGTAAACGCTCTAGCGTCTTAAGTATTTAACGTAGGTGGGTCAAATAGATTGCATTAGTTAGCCACGTCGAAGAGCTTCCAGGAAAACTAGCACTCGCCCCATGATCCCTACCAGGGCCGTGGCAATAGTGTTCAAAAGAAATGTAGTTTTTTGAGAAAAATCACATTTTTTTAACTTTTTAAACACTCTAGCGGCTAAAGTATTTCACCTAGGTGGGTCAAGTATATTGCATTAGTTAGCTAAGTTGAAGAGCTTCCAGGAAACCTAGCCCTCTTCCCCAAACTCTACCACCGGTGTGGCAATAGTGTTCAAAAAAATGTAGTTTTTTGAGAAAAATCACATTTTTTTTTAAACATTTCAAACGTTCTAGCGGCTAAAGTATTCGACCTAAGTGGATCAAATAAATTGCGTTAGTTAGCTAAATCGAAGAGCTTTTAGCAAAACTAGCACTCGCCCCTAAACCCTACCAGGGGCGTGGCAACAGTGTTCACAAAAATTTAGTTTTTTGAGAAAAATCACATTTTTTTTAATTTTGTAAACGCTTTAGCGGCTAAAGTATTTGACCTAAGTGGATCAAATAAATTGCATTTGAACAAGTAAGGAAGGGCTAAGTTCGGGTGTCACCGAACATTTTATACTCTCGCATGGTAAAGTGATAATCGAGATTTCATTATTCGTCATTTAAATATTTTTCAAATACCGTATTTTTGTAAAGTTTTATTCCGCTATCATCATTGGTTCTAATGTTTATACTCGTATTATACAGAGAAGGCATCAGATGGAATTCAAAATAGCTTTATATTAGAAGAAGGCGTGGTTGTGAACCGATTTCACCCATATTTCGTACATGTCATCAGGGTGTTAAGAAAATATTATATACCGAATTTCATTGAAATCGGTCTAGTAGTTCCTGAGATATGGTTTTTGGTCCATAAGTGGGCGAGGCCACGCCCATTTTCAATTTTTAAAAAAAGCCTGGGTGCAGCTTCCTTCTGCCATTTCTTCCGTAAAATTTAGTGTTTCTGACGTTTTTTGTTAGTCGGTTAACGGACTTTTAGTGATTTTCAACATAACCTTTGTATGGGAGGTGGGCGTGGTTATTATCCGATTTCTTCCATTTTTGAACTGTATATGGAAATGCCTTAAAAAAACGGCTCTGTAGAGTTTGGTTGACATAGCTATAGTAGTTTCCGAGATATGTACAAAAAACTTAGTAGGGGGCGGGGCCACGCCCACTTTTCCAAAACAATTGGGTCCAAATATGCCCCTCCCTAATGCGATCCTTTGTGCCAAATTTCACTTTAATATCTTTATTTATGGCTTAGTTATGACACTTTATAGGTTTTCGGTTTCCGCCATTTTGTGGGCGTGGCAGTGGGCCGATTTGGCCCATCTTCGAACTTAACCTTCTTATGGAGCCAAGAATACGTGTACCAAGTTTCATCATGATATCTCAATTTTTACTCAAGTTACAGCTTGCACGGACGGACGGACAGACGGACGGACGGTCGGACAGACGGACGGACAGACGGACGGACAGACGGACGGACAGACAGGCATCCGGATTTCGACTCTACTCGTCGCCCTGATCACTTTGGTATATATAACCCTATATCTGACTCTTTTAGTTTTAGGACTTACAAACAACCGTTATGTGAACAAAACTATAATACTCTCGTTAGCAACATTGTTGCGAGAGTATAAAAATGGAAAACTAGCACTCGCCCCCTAAGCCCTACCAGAGGTGTGGCAATGGTGTTCACAAGAAATGTGGTTTTTGAGAAAAATCACATTTTTTTAACTTTTTAAACGCTCTAGCGGCTAAAGTATTCGACCTAAGTGGATCAAATAAATTGCGTTAGTTAGCTAAATCGAAGAGCTTTTAGCAAAACTAGCACTCGCCCCTAAACCCTACCAGGGGCGTGGCAATAGTGTTCACCAGGAATGTAGTTTTTTGAGAAAAATCACATTTGTTTTAATTTTGTAAACGCTATAGCGTCTAAGGTACCTAAGTGGTTCAAATAAAATGCGTTAGTTAGCTAAATGGAAGGGCTTCCAGGAAAACTAGCAATCGCCCCCTAAACCCTACAAGGGGCGTGGCACTAGTGTTCACAAAAATTTAGTTTTTTGAGAAAAATCACATTTTTTTTAATTTTGTAAATGCTTTAGCGGCTAAAGTATTTGACCTAAGTGGATCAAATAGATTGCATTCGTTAGCCACGTCGAAGAGCTTCCAGGAAAACTAGCACTCGCCCCATGAGCCCTACCAGGGGCGTGGCAATAGTGTTCACAAGAAATGTAGTTTTTTGAGAAAAATCACATTTTTTTAAGTTTTTAAACGCTCTAGCGGCTAAAGTATTTCACCTAGGTGGGTCAAGTATATTGCATTAGTTAGCTTAGTTGAAGAGCTTCCAGGAAACCTAGCACTCGCCCCCAAACTCTACCACCGGTGTGGCACTAGTGTTCACAATAAATGTAGTTTTTTGAGAAAAATCACATTTTTGTTTAAAATTTTTAAACGCTCTAGCGGCTAAAGTATTCGACTTAAGTGGATCAAATAAATTGCATTAGTTAGCCATGTCGAAGAGCTTCCAGAAAAACTGGAACTTCACAAAAATGTAGTTTTTTGACAAAAATCACATTTTTTTTAATTTTGTAAACACTTTAGCGGCTAAAGTATTCGACCTAAGTGGATAAAATAAATTGCATTTGTTAGCTACATTGAAGAGCTTCCAGGAAAACTGGAACTCGCCCCCTAAGCCCTACCAGGGGTGTGGCAATGGTGTTCACAAGAAATGTAGTTTTTGAGAAAAAATCACATTTTTTTAAATTTTTAAACGTTCTAGCGGCTAAAATATTCGATCTAAGTGGATCAAATAAATTGCATTAGTTAGCCATGTCGAAGAGCATCCAGAAAAACTGGAACTTCACAAAAATGTAGTTTTTTGAGAAAAATCACATTTTTTTTTAATTTTGTAAACGCTGTAGCGGCTAAAGTATTCGACCTAAGTGGATAAAATAAATTGCATTAGTTAGCCATGTCGAAGAGCATCCAGAAAGACTGGAACTTCACAAAAATGTAGTTTTTTGAGAAAAATCACTTTTTTTTTTAATTTTGTAAACGCTGTAGCGGCTAAAGTATTCGACCTAAGTGGATAAAATAAATTGCATTTGTTAGCTACATTGAAGAGCTTCCAGGAAACCTAGCACTCGCCCCCAAACTCTACCACCGGTGTGGCACTAGTGTTCACAATAAATGTAGTTTTTTGAGAAAAATCACATTTTTGTTTAAACTTTTTAAACGCTCTAGCGGCTAAAGTATTCGATCTAAGTGGATCCAATAAATTGCATTAGTTAGCCATGTCGAAGAGCATCCAGAAAGACTGGAACTTCACAAAAATGTAGTTTTTTGAGAAAAATCACATTTTTTTTAATTTTGTAAACGCTGTAGCGGCTAAAGTATTCGACCTAAGTGGATCAAATAAATTGCATTTGTTAGCTACATTGAAGAGGTTCCAGGAAAACTGGAACTCGCCCCCTAAGCCCTACCAGGGGTGTGGCAATGGTGTTCACAAGAAATGTAGTTTTTGAGAAAAAATCACATTTTTTTAAATTTTTAAACGTTCTAGCGGCTAAAATATTCGACCTAAGTGGATCAAATAAATTGCGTTAGTTAGCTAAATTGAAGAGCTTCCAGGAAACCTAGCAGTCGCCCCCTAAACCCTACCAGGGGCGTGGCAATAGTGTCCACAAAAATGTAGTTTTTTGAGAAAAATCACATTTTTTTTAACTTTTAAACGCTCTAGCGGCTAAAGAATTTACCAAGGTGGACCAAATAAATAGCGTTAGTTAGCTAAAAGGTAGGGCTCCAGGAGGCGCCTACCCCCTAAACCTGACCTGGGGCGTGTCATTATTGGTCACAACAAATGTAGTTTTTTGAGAATAATCACATTTTTTCTAATTTTGTAAACGCCCTAGCGGCTAAAGTGTTTGACATAGGTGGGTCAAGTATATTGCATTATTTAGCCATGTCGAAGGGCTTCCAGGAAAACTAGCCTTTACCCCATGAACCCTACCAGGGGCGTGGCAATAGTGTTCACAAAAATGTAGTTTTTTGAGAAAAATCAAATTTTTTTAATTTTGTAAACGCTCTAGCGGCTAAAGTATTCGACCTAAGTGGATTAAATAAATTGTATTAGTTAGCTAAATTGAAGAGCTTCCAGGAAACCTAGCACTCGCCCCCTAAACCCTACCACCGGTGTGGCAATAGTGTTCAAAAAAATTGTTATGTATTTCTGATTATACTTTGTTCGTAAGCGATTGAGAGCTCGTTAGAGAGATCAATTCGCTTTTTGTACGCAATCCTGCTAGTTTTTGTTTGTCAAAGAACAAGAGGTATTGCCGAATGTTTGCCAATGTGGGCTTTGAATATAGCTATGTATAGGAATGTATGTACAATTGTAGATGTACCAATAATATATTTGTGTATATAGTGTTCCTAAACTTATTTATATTTTATGAAACTAATTTGTTTTTTTTTTTTATATTCGCTCCAATAAATGTATTTTGTGATTTTTACTTCACCGTTCCGTTTAGTTATTTACGGAAATTACGATACATTTTTCTTTGAAAATTAATTAAAATTTAATAGTTTGATATGTATGGCAATAAATTAATAATATAAATATATAAAATATATACGTTTTACCAAGCTGCGTTCGGTTTTTCTCGTAAAATAAACTCAAAGCTGTAACGCTTTTGTAACCGTTTTTTCGCGGGTAAAACGGAGTTTGAAATATTTTATATTAGCATATAAACTTATTTTTTAGATAGATACATATGTATTTATTTGAATTGAAATATATTAAAAAAAAATGGAATAAATACGCTCACTTGGTTTTTCCTCAAGGGGCGTTTTATTTATTGTAGGTATGAGCGAGGTATTGCTAGCCTAGGCGTTTTGTCCCAATTGCCTACTCCACTCCTTTTGTACTTCTAGCCGCTTGCAGGTACGCCTTCTATTTTGTTGGTTTAAAAATTCGCGCCCGTTTTTGTTTTATTTTGTTTTTATTTCTGATTGGTTATAAGGTTTCGCGCCCGATTGTATATTCTTTTTTGTTGGAACTTTTAATTTTCCATGTAATTTCTTTTTGTGTTTGTCTCTTCACCACATTTTTTTGTATTGTCACTTATGTAGGTTGTTATATATGTATGTATGTGCATATATTATATATGGGTATTGTATCTAATTTTTTTGTTTGTTTTGTTTTGTTTGGGTCATTGCATCTTTTTTTTGTTTTGGGGTTTGTTCACCACACAATTCCTTTGTTTTTTGTTTTAATACATTTATTTTTATTTTTTAAATCGTTTCACTACTCCATAGTGCCTCTCACTATGGCTCGAAGGACCATGTTTAAACGGGATAAAGAACAAAAATGTTTTTTTTTTTTTAAATAAGTTAATTTAATTAACTAAGGTAATTTTGTTATTTTACATTTAATTACAAAATCTGTAAAATATCCAAATGTACTCGCTACGTGCGAAGGTACGATTAAAACCCACCGCGAGCGAAGGAAATAGTATCCGGATGAGTTTTTATTCAAAGTTGAGCATAGCGCGCAAGATTGTTCCGATCGATGTAAATTTAAGAAGTGTGTCGACGCGACGCAGTGAAGAAGCGAATGTCTTGCCGATGAAGGTTGATGTCTTGACGGGCGAACTTCAGGTGACGAATTGTGTCCAATGAATTGTGAGCCCTTTCCTTTTTTGTCCATCCCTTTTGATGAGTGGGTTGATATACAGCAGTGGTGAGTTGAGTTGGTGTTGCGATATGGTGAATTGCACTGTAGCATTAGGATGCGCCAGTTTTACCGAGTAGAGGGGGTGGATGCTTAACACATTTAAACAGAGAAAAATCACATTTTTTTAATTTTGTAAACGCCTTACCGGCTAAAGTATTCGACTTAAGTGGATCAAATAAATTGCATTTGTTAGCTACATTGAAGAGCTTCCAGAAAAACTAGACTCGCCCCCTAAACGCTACCAGGGGCGTGGCAATGATGTTCACGAGAATTCAGTTTTTTGAGAAAAATCACATTTGTTTTAATTTTGTAAACGCTGTAGCGGCTAAAGTATTCGATCTAAGTGGATGAAATAAATTGCATTAGTTAGCCATGTCGAAGAGCATCCAGAAAAACTGGAACTTCACAAAAATGTAGTTTTTTGAGAAAAATAGCACTTTTTTTAATTTTGTAAACACTGTAGTGGCTAAAGTGTTCGACCTAAGTGGATCAAATAAATTGCATTTGTTAGCTACATTGAAGAGCTTCCAGGAAAACTAGAACTCGTCCCCTAAACCCTACCAGGGGCGTGGCAATAGTGTTCACCAGGAATGTAGTTTTTTGAGAAAAATCACATTTTTGTTTAAACTTTTTAAACGCTCTAGCGGCTAAAGTATTCGATCTAAGTGGATCCAATAAATTGCATTAGTTAGCCATGTCGAAGAGCATCCAGAAAGACTGGAACTTCACAAAAATGTAGTTTTTTGAGAAAAATCACATTTTTTTTAATTTTGTAAACGCTGTAGCGGCTAAAGTATTCGACCTAAGTGGATCAAATAAATTGCGTTAGTTAGCTACATTGAAGAGCTTCCAGGAAAATTAGAACTCGCCCCCTAAGCCCTACCAGGGGTGTGGCAATGGTGTTCACAAAAATGTAGTTTTTTTAGAAAAATAACATTTTTTTTAATTTTGTAAACGCTTTAGCGGCTAAAGTATTTGACCTAAGTGGATCAAATAAATCGCATTTGTTAGCTACATTGAGGAGCTTCCAGGAAAACTGAAACTCGCTCCCTAAGCCCTACCAGGGGTGTGGCAATGGTGTTCACAAGAAATGTAGTTTTTGAGAAAAATCACATTTTTTGTAATTTTGTAAACGCTTTAGCGGCTAAGGTATTCGATCTAAGTGGATCAAATAAATTGCATTTGTTAACTACATTGAAGAGCTTCCAGAAAAACTAGCACTCGCCCCATAAACTCTACCAGGGGCGGGGCAATGGTGTTCACAAAAATGTAGTTTTTTGAGAAAAATCACATTTTTTTTAATTTTGTAAACGCTTTAGCGGCTAAAGTATTCGACCTAAGTGGATCAAATAAATTGCGTTAGTTAGCTACATTGAAGAGCTTCCAGGAAAATTGGAACTCGCCCCCTAAGCCCTACCAGGGGTGTGGCAATGGTGTTCACAAAAATGTAGTTTTTTGAGAAAAATAACATTTTTTTTTAATTTTGTAAACGCTTTAGCGGCTAAAGTGTTTGACCTAAGTAGATCAAATAAATCGCGTTTGGTAGCTACATTGAGGAGCTTCCAGGAAAACTGGAACTCGCACCATAAGCCCTACCAGGGGTGTGGCAATGGTGTTCACAAGAAATGTAGTTTTTGAGAAAAATCACATTTTTTTAACTTTTTAAACGCTCTAGCGGCTAAAGTATTCGACCTAAGTGGATCAAATAAATTGCGTTAGTTAGCCATGTCGAAGAGCTTTCAGAAAAACTGGAACACGCCCCCTAACCCCAACCAGTGGCGTGGCAATAGTGTTCACAAAAATGTAGTTTTTTGAGAAAAATCACACTTTTTTTAATTTTGTAAACGCTTTAGCGACTAAAGTATTCGAGCTAAGTGGATCAAATAAATTGCATTTGTTAGATACATTGAAGAGCTTCCAGGAAATTTGGAACTCGCCCCCTAAGCCCTACCAGGGGTGTGGCAATGGTGTTCACAAATATGTAGTTTTTTGAGAAAAATAACATTTTTTTTAATTTTGTAAACGCTTTAGCGGCTAAAGTATTCGACCTAAGTGGATCAAATAAATCGCATTTGTTAGCTACATTGAGGAGCTTCCAGGAAAACTGGAACTCGCCCCCTAAGCCCTACCAGGGGTGTGGCAATGGTGTTCACAAGAAATGTAGTTTTTGAGAAAAATCACATTTTTTTAACTTTTAAACGCTCTAGCGGCTAAAGTATTCGACCTAAGTGGATCAAATAAATTGCGTTAGTTAGCCATGTCGAAGAGCTTTCAGAACAACTGGAACACGGAACACCCCTAACCCCAACCAGTGGCGTGGCAATAGTGTTCACAAAAATGTAGTTTTTTGAGAAAAATCACATTTTTTTAACATTTTAAACGCTCTAGCGGCTAAAGTATATGTCCTAAGTGGGTCGGATATATTGCATTTGTTAGCTACATTGAAGAGCTTCCAGCAAAATTGGAACTCGCCCCCTAAGCCCTACCAGGGGTGTGGCAATGGTGTTCACAAAAATGTAGTCTTTTGAGAAAAATAACATTTTTTTTAATTTTGTAAACGCTTTAGCGGCTAAAGTATTCGACCTAAGTGGATCAAATAAATTGCATTTGTTAGCTACATTGAAGAGCTTTCAGGAAAACTGGAACTCGCCCCCTAAGCCCTACCAAAAGCGTGGCAATAGTGTTCAAAAGAAATGTAGTTTTTTGAGAAAAATCACATTTTTTTAACTTTTAAACTCTCTAGCGGCTAAAGTATTTAACCTAGATGGGTCAGGTATATTGAATTAGTTAGCTAAATCGAAGAGCTTCCAGGAAAACTAGCACTCGCCCCCTAAACCCTACCTGGGGCGTGGCAATAGTGTTCACCAGGAATTTAGTTTTTTGAGAAAAATCACATTTGTTTTAATTTTGTAAACGCTGTAGCGGCTAAAGCATTCGACCTAAGTGGATCAACTAAATTGTATTAGTTAGCCATATCGAAGAGCTTCCAGAAAAACTGGAACCTGCCCCTTAACCCCTACCAGGGGTGTGGCAATGGTGTTCACAAGAAATGTAGTTTTTGAGAAAAATCACATTTTTTTAACTTTTTAAACGCTCTAGCGGCTAAAGTATTCGACCTAAGTGGATCAAATAAATTGCGTTAGTTAGCCATGTCGAAGAGCTTTAAGAAAAACTGGAACACGGAACACCCCTAACCCCAACCAGTGGCGTGGCAATAGTGTTCACAAAAATGTAGTTTTTTGAGAAAAATCACATTTTTTTAACTTTTTAAACGCTCTAGCGGCTAAAGTATTCGACCTAAGTGGATCAAATAAATTGCATTTGTTAGCTACATTGAAGAGCTTCCAGCAAAATTGGAACTCGCCCCCTAAGCCCTACCAGGGGTGTGGCAATGGTGTTCACAAAAATGTAGTTTTTTGAGAAAAATAACATTTTTTTTAATTTTGTAAACGCTTTAGCGGCTAAAGTATTCGACCTAAGTTTATCAAATAAATTGCATTTGTTAGCTACATTGAAGAGCTTTCAGGAAACCTAGCACTCGCCCCCAAATCCTACCACCGGTGTGGCAAAAGTGTTCAAAAAATGTAGTTTTAGAGAAAAATCACATTTTTTTTAAACATTTCAAACGCTCTAGCGGCTAAAGTATTTGACGTAGGTGGATCAAATAAAATGCGTTAGTTAGCTGAATGGAAGGGCTTCCAGGAAAACTAGCCCTCGCCCCCTAAGCCCTACCAGGGGCGTGGCACTAGTGTTCACAAAAATGTAGTTTTTTGAGAAAAATCACATTTTTTTAATTTTGTAAACGCTCTAGCGGCTAAAGTATTCGACCTAAGTGGTTTAGATAAATTGTATTAGTTAGCTAAATTGAAGAGCTTCCAGGAAACCTGGAACTCGCCGCCTGAGCCCTACCAGGGGTGTGGCAATGGTGTTCACAAGAAATGTAGTTTTTGAGAAAAATCACATTTTTTTTAATTTTGTAAACGCTTTAGCGGCTAACGTATTCGACCTAAGTGGATCAAATAAATTGCATTTGTTAGCTACATTGAAGGGCTTTTAGGAAAACTAGCACTCGTCCCTAAACTCTACCAGGGGCGTGGCAATAGTGTTCACCAGGAATGTAGTTTTTTGAGAAAAATCACATTTTTTTTAAATTTAAACGCTCTAGCGGCTAAAGAATTTACCCGGGTGGGCCATATAAATAGCGTTAGTTAGCTAAATGGTAGGGCTTCCAGGAGCCATAGCGCCTACCCCCTAAACCCTACCTGGGGCGTGCCATTATTGGTCACAACAAATGTAGTTTTTTGAGAATATTCACATTTTTTCTAATTTTGTAAACGCCCTAGCGGCTAAAGTGTTTGACATAGGTGGGTCAAATATATTGCATTAGTTAGCCATGTCGAAGAGCTTTGAGGAAAACTAGCCTTTACCCCCTGAACCCTACCAGGGGCGTGGCAATAGTGTTCACAAAAATGTAGTTTTTTTTTAATCTTGTAAACGCTATAGCGGCTAAAGAATTTGACCTAGGTGGGTCAAATAAATTGCATTAGTTAGCCATGTCGAAGAGCTTCCAGGAAAACTAGCACTCGCCCCATGAGCCCTACCAGGGGCGTGGTAAAAGTGTTCTCCAGGAATGTTTTTGAGAAAAATCACATTTTTTTAAACATTTAAACGCTCTAGCTGCTAAAGTATTTGTCCTAAGTTTGTCGGATATATTGCATTAATTAAAACTAGCACTCGCCCCCTAAACCCTCCCAGGGGCGTGTCATTAGTGTTCAAAAAAATGTAGTTTTTTGAGAAAAATCACATTTTTTTTTAAACATTTCAAACGCTCTAGCGGCTAAAGTATTTGACATAGGTGGATCAAATTAAATGCGTTCGTTAGCTAACTGGAAGGGTTTCCAGGAAAACTAGCTCTCGCCCCCTAAACCCTACCCCTATAAATTGCATTAGTTAGCCATGTCGAAGAGCTTCCAGAAAAACTAGCACTCGCCCCATGAGTTTTTGAGAAAAATCACATTTTTTTTAACATTTAAACGCTCTAGCGGCTAAAGTATATGTCCTAAGTGGGTCGGATATATTGCATTAATTAAAACTAGCACTCGCCCCCTAAACGCTACCAGGGGCGTGGCAATAGTGTTCACAAAAATGTAGTTTTTCGAGAAAAATCACATTTTTTTAATTTTGTAAACGCTCTAGCGGCTAAAGTATTCGACCTAAGTGGATTAAATAAATTGTATTAGTTAGCTAAATTGAAGAGCTTCCAGGAAACCTAGCACTCGCTCCCTAAGCCCTACCACCGGTGTGGCAATAGTGTTCAAAAAATGTAGTTTCTTGAGAAAAATCACATTTTTTTTTAAACATTTCAAACGCTCTAGCAGCTAAAGTATTTGACCTAGGTAGGCCAAATAAACTGCGCTAGTTAGCTAAATGGTAGGGCTTCTAGCAAAACAAGCACCTGCCCCGCAAACCCAACCAGGGGCGTGGCAATAGTGTTCACAAGAATTTAGTTTTTTGAGAAAAATCACATTTTTTTAAATTTTGTAAACGCTGTAGCGGCTAAAGTGTTCGACCTTAGTGGATCAACTAAATTGCATTTGTTAGCTACATTGAAGAGCTTCCAGGAAAAGTGGAACTCGCCCCCTAAGCCCTACCAGGGGCGTGGCAATGGTGTTCACAAAAATGTAGTTTTTTGAGAAAAATCGCATTTTTTTTAATTTTGTAAACGCTTTAGCGGCTAAAGTATTCGACCTAAGTGGATCAAATAAATCGCATTTGTTAGCTACATTGAAGAGCTTCCAGGAAAATTGGAACTCGCCCCCTAAGCCCTACCAGGGGTGTGGCAATGGTGTTCACAAAAATGTAGTTTTTTGAGCAAAATAACATTTTTTTTAATTTTGTAAATTTTGTTTAGTTTGCTAAATGGAAGGGCTTCCAGGAAAACAAGCACCTGCCCCCTAAACCCTACCAGGGGTGTGGCAATGGTGTTCACAAAAATGTAGTTTTTTGAGAAAAATAACATTTTTTTTTATTTTGTAAACGCTTTAGCGGCTAAAGTATTCGACCTAAGTGGATCAAATAAATCGCATTTGTTAGCTACATTGAGGAGCTTCCAGGAAAACTGGAACTCGCCCCCTAAGCCTTACCAGGGGTGTGGCAATGGTGTTCACAAGAAATGTAGTTTTTGAGAAAAATCACATTTTTTTAATTTTGTAAACGCTATAGCGGCTAAAGTACCTAAGTGGATCAAATAAATTGCATTTGTTAGCTCCATTGAAGAGCTTCCAGAAAAACTAGCACTCGCCCCATAAACGCTACCAGGGGCGGGGCAATAGTGTTCACAAAAAATGTAGTTTTTTGAGAAAAATCACATTTTTTTAAATTTTGTAAACGCTGTAGCGGCTAAAGTGTTCGACCTTAGTGGATCAACTAAATTGCATTTGTTAGCTACATTGAAGAGCTTCCAGAAAAACTAGCACTCGCCCCCTAAACGCTACCAGGGGCGGGGCAATAGTGTTCACAAAAAATGTAGTTTTTTGAGAAAAATCGCATTTTTTTTAATTTTGTAAACGCTTTATGTTAAAGTTTGATATATTATAACACAGTGGAATAAAACAACCTGTTTAGCGTGAAGTACAAACCGGAAGAGAGAGGACATATTTATTCATTAATTCAGCTTAAACATATGATATTACAGAGTTGTATTTATTAGTACAAAGGGTCGCTCTTTCTTTACTTCAACACTTTTCCTGAACGACACTTTTTACAATAAATATGTATAAATTAACTTTTGTTCTTTACATTTTATGCATACATTTCCATACATAGTTTCGTGTTTTAAACAATAGCAAAGAAAACAATTTTATTTTAATTCTTAAAAAGTCCAAGTGACTTACAAATATTAAAATGATTTTCTTTAGCAATACCTTTAGTCAAAATGTCTGCTAACATTTCGTTCGTTGGAATATAAATCAATTTAATCTTGCCGCTTTCTAAATGCTGCCGAATAAATTTACCTTTTATATCCACGTGCTTGTTACGAGGTGAATATGAGTTATTCAAGGCCACTTGTATAGCACTTTTATTGTCACAGTAAAGTACCATACCTTTTACCATAACTGATGTCAGTTCAGACTGTAGACGTATTAACCAAGTTGCCTCTTGAATAGCTGACGTCATGGCCATGAATTCGGCCTCTGTCGATGATAAAGCAACAGTACGCTGCCTTCGTGTGCACCAAGATATCGGACCACCCTGAAGCTTAAACATATAGCCCGTCGTAGATCGTCTTTCGTCAAGATCACTGGCCCAATCTGCGTCACAATATCCAATGAGATCATTTACTTCTCTGCTATACACAATTCCGCTGTAAATGGTACCTTTTAGATAACGCATTACACGTTTTACCGCAACCCAGTGTGCTTTTCCTGGATTTGTAGAAAAACGACTCAATAGATTAACTGCAAAACTGATGTCAGGTCGCGTTATTTGTGAGGCGAATAACAAACAACCAACAGCCTGCATATACGGAACTTTTGACATTTCATGCTGCTCTGTTTCATCTTTCGGACACATTTCAATACTCAGACGTTGATTTAAATCAATTGGTGTCGCAACCGGATTGCTGCTAGACATTCCGAAGCGGTTCAGCATATCGAAGATATATTGCGATTGATCTATTTCTATAGTACCCTTTGTAGTATCTCTAGTAACACGCATACCAAGTACTGAGGATACTTCACCAAGATCTTTCATGTGAAATTCTAATGAAAGTTGTTCCTTTAACGTATTCATACTTTTCTCGTCGCTTGAAAACAACAGAACATCGTCAACATA
>NW_024395336.1:0-7630 GCF_016617805.1 Bactrocera tryoni | reverse complement strand
TATGTTAAACTAATGATTCGAAGCAACTCAATATCGATTGCTAAATGTGAGTATACAAGACAATCGACTTTATACCTTAATATAAGATTGTGGAATTCTTCCAAATGCACTGCCGTTATGGCTTTATGTCCACTTCAGTAAGATGAAGAAGCAAAATTTACTTAAACATGTTAAACTAATGATTCGAAGCAACTCAATATCGATTGCTAAATGTGAGTATACAAGACAATCGACTTTATACCTTAATATAAGATTGTGGAATTCTTCCAAATGCACTGCCGTTATGGCTTTATGTCCACTTCAGTAAGATGAAGAAGCAAAATTTACTTAAATATGTTAAACTAATGATTCGAAACAACTCAATATCGTTTCCTAAATGTGTATATAAGATAATATCGACTTTATACCTTAATATAGGATTGTGGAGCTATTCCAAATGCAATGCCGTTATGGCTTTATGTTAACTTCAGTAAGATGAAGAAGGTAAATTTGCTTAAATATGTTAAACAAATGATTCGAAGCAACTCAATGTCGTTTGCTAAATGTGTATATACAAGAAAATCGACTTAATGCCTTAGGATAAGATTGTGGAAATCTTCCAAATGCACTGCCGTTATGGCTTTGTGTTAACTTCATTAAGATGAAGAATGCTAATTAACTTAAATAAGTGAAGTAAATGATTTGTAGCATCTCAATATTGATAGCTAAATGTGAATATACAAGAAAACCGACTTTATACCTTAATATAGGATTGTGGAATTCTTCCAAATGCACTGCCGTTATGGCTTTATGTCCACTTCAGTAAGATAAAGAAGGAAAATTTACATAAATATGTTAAACTAATAATTCGAAGCAACTCAATATCGTTTGCTAAATGTGTATATACAAGAAAATCGACTTTATACCTTAATATAGGATTGTGGAACTATTCCAAATGCACTGCCGTTTTGATTTTATGTCTACTTCGGTAAGATGAAGAAGTTGAATTAACTTAAATCTGTTAGACTATTGAATTAAAGCAACTTAATATCGATTGCTAAATGTGAATATACAATAAAATCGACTTTATACCATAATATGGGATTGTGGAATTCTCCCAAATGTACTGCCGTTATGGCTTTATGTCCACTTCAGTAAGATGAAGAAGGAAAATTTACTTAAATATGTTAAACTAATGATTCGAAGCAACTCAATGTCGTTTGCTAAATGTGTATATACAAGAAAATCGACTTTATGCCTTAATATAAAATTGTGGAATTCTTCCAAATGCACTGCCATTATGGCTTTATGTCAACTTCATTAAGATGAAGAATGCTAATTAACTTAAATACGTGAAGTAAATGATTTGAAGCAACTCAATATCGATTGCGGAATGTGAATATGTAAGAAAGTCGACTTTATACCTTAATAAAGGAATGTGGAACTATTCCAATTGCACTGCCGTTATGGCTTTATGTCAACTTCATTAAGATGAATAATGCTAATTAACTTAAATAAGTGAAGTAAATGATTTGAAGCAAATCAATATCGATTGCGAAATGTGAATATACAAGAAAATCGAATTTATACCTTAATATAGGAGTGTGGAACTATTCCAAATGCACTGCCGCTATGGCTTTATGTCCACTCCAGTAAGATGAAGAAGGTAAGCGAACTTAAATATGTTAAACTAAAGATTTGAAGCAACTCAAT
Source organism: Bactrocera tryoni (assembly GCF_016617805.1). Classification (NCBI taxonomy): domain Eukaryota; kingdom Metazoa; phylum Arthropoda; class Insecta; order Diptera; family Tephritidae; genus Bactrocera; species Bactrocera tryoni. The sequence continues at coordinate 5,938 of NW_024395336.1, read as the reverse complement.
ATCGATTGCTAAATGTGAATATTCAAGAAAGTCGACATTATACCTTAATATAAGAATGTGGAATTCTTCCAAATGCACTGCCGTTATGGCTTTATGTCCGCTTCAGTAAGATGAAGAAGGGAAGTGAACTTAAATATGTTAAACTAATGATCGAAGCAACTCAATATCGATTGCGAAATGTGAATATACAAGAAAATCGGCTTTATACCTTAGTGAAGGATTGTGGAATTCTTCCAAATGCACTGCCGTTATGGCTTTATGTCCTTTTCAGTAAGATGAAGAAGGTAAATTTACTTAAATATGTTAAACTAGTGATTCTAAGCAACTCAATATCGATTGCGAAATGTGAATATACAAGAAAATCAAATTTATACCTTAATATAGGATTGTGGAACTATTCCAAATGCACTGCCGCTATGGCTTTATGTCCACTTTAGTAAGATAAAGAAGGTTAGCGAACTTAAATATGTTAAACTAATGATTTGAAGCAACTCAATGTCGTTTGCTAAATGTGTATATACAAGAAAATCGACTTTATGCCTTAGGAGAAGATTGTGGAATTCTTCCAAATGCACTGCCGTTATGGCTTTATGTCCGCTTCAGTAAGATGAAGAAGGGAAGTGAACTTAAATATGTTAAACTAATGATCGAAGCAACTCAATATCGATTGCGAAATGTGAATATACAAGAAAATCGACTTTATACCTTAATATAGGATTGTGGAATTCTTCCAAATGCACTGCCGCTATGGCTTTATGTCCACTCCAGTAAGATGAAGAAGGTAAGCGAACTTAAATATGTTAAACTAAAGATTTGAAGCAACTCAATATCGATTGCTAAATGTGAATATTCAAGAAAGTCGACATTATACCTTAATATAAGAATGTGGAATTCTTCCAAATGCACTGCCGTTATGGCTTTATGTCCGCTTCAGTAAGATGAAGAAGGGAAGTGAACTTAAATATGTTAAACTAATGATCGAAGCAACTCAATATCGATTGCGAAATGTGAATATACAAGAAAATCGACTTTATACCTTAATATAGGATTGTGGAACTATTCCAAATGCACTGCCGCTATGGCTTTATGTCCACTCCTGTAAGATGAAGAAAGTAAGCGAACTTAAATATGTTTAACTAAAGATTTGAAGCAACTCAATATCGATTGCTAAATGTGAATATACAAGAAAATCGACTTTATACCTTAATATAGGATTGTGGAATTCTTCCAAATGCACTGCCGTTATGGCTTTATGTCAACTTTAGTAAGATGATGAAGGTAAATCTACTTAAATATGTTAAACTAATGATTTGAAGCAATTCAATGTCGTTTGCTAAATGTGTATATACAAGAAAATCGACTTTATGCCTTAGGATAAGATTTTGGAATTCTTCCAAATGCACTGCCGTTATGGCTTTTTGTCTACTTCAGTAAGATGAAGAATGCTAATTAACTAAAATAAGTGAAGTAAATGATTTGAAGCAACTTAGTATCGATTGCGAAATGTGAATATACAAGAAAATCGACTCTGTACCTTAATATAGGAGTGTGGAACTATTCCAAATGCACGGCCGTTATGGCTTTTTGTCCACTTCAGTAAGATGAAGAATGCTAATTAACTTAAATAAGTGAAGTAAATGATTTGAAGCAAGTCAATATCGATAGCTAAATGTGAATATACTATTCCATGCACGGCCGTTATGGCTTTATGTTCATTTCAGTAAGATGAAGAAGGTAAATCTACTTAAATATGTTAAACTAATGATTTGAACCAACTCAATATCGATTGCTAAATGAAAATATACAAGAAAATCGACTTTATTCCATAATATAGGATTGTGGAATTCTTCCAAATGCGCTGCCGTTATGGCTTTATCTCCACTTCAGTAAGATGAAGAAGGTAAATTTACTCAAATATGTCAAACTAATGATTCGAAGCAACTCAATGTCGTTTGCTAAATGTGTATATACAAGAAAATTGACTTTATGCCTTAATATAAGATTAAGGAATTCTTCCAAATGCACTGCCGTTATGACTTTATGTCAACCTCAGTAAGATGAAGAAAGTAAGTGAACTTATATATGTTAAACTAATGATTTGAAGCAACTCAATATCGATTGCCAAATGTGAATATACAAGAAAATCGGCTTTGTACCTTAATTTAGCATTGTGGAATTCTTCCAAATGCACTGCCGTTATGGCTTTACGTCCACTTCAAAAAGATGAAGAAAGTACATTAACTTAAATATGTTAAACTAATGGTTTGAAGCAACTCAATGTCGTTTTCTAAATGTGTATATACAAGAAAATCAACTTTATATTTTAATATAAGATTGTGGAATTCTTCCAAATGCACTGCCGTTATGGCTTTATGTCAACTTCAGTAAGATGAAGAAGGTAAGTGAACTTAAATATGTTAAACTAATGGCTTGAAGCAACTCAATATCGATTGCCAAATGCACGGCCGTTATGGCTTTATGTCCACTTCAGTAAGATGAAGAAGGTAAATCTACTTAAATTTGTTAAACTAATGATTTAAAGCAACTCAATATCGATTGCGAAATGTGAATATACAAGAAAATCGACGTTATACCTTAATATAGGATTGTGGAATTCTTCCAAATGCACTGCCGTTATGGCTTTATGTCAACTTCAGTAAGATGACGAATGCTAATTAACTTAAATAAGTGAAGTAAATGATTTGAAGCAACTCAATATCGATTGCGAAATGTGAATATACAAGACAATCGACTTTGTACCTTAATATAGGATTGTGAAATTCTTTCAAATGCACTGCCGTTTTGATTTTATGTCTACTTCAGTAAGATGAAAAAGTTGAATTAACTTAAATATGTTAAACTAATGATTCGAAGCAACTCAATATCGTTTGCTAAATGTGTATATTCAAGAAAATCGACTTTATGCGTTAATATAGGCTCGTGGAACTATTCCATATGCACTGCCGTTATGGCTTTATGTCCACTTTAGTAAGATGAAGAAGGTAAATTAACTTAAATATGTTAAACTAATGATCGAAGTAACTCAATATCGATTGCTAAATGTGAATATACAAGACAATCGACTTTATACCTTAATATAGGATTGTGGAATTCTTTCAAATGCACTGCCGTTTTGATTTTATGTCTACTTCATTAAGATGAAGAAGTTGAACTAACTTAAATATGTTAAACTAATGATTAGAAGCAACTCAATATCGATTGCTAAATGTGAATGTACAAGAAAATCGATTTTATACCATAATATAGGATTGTGGAATTCTTCCAAATTCACTGCCGTTATGACTTTATGTTCACTTCAGTAAGATGGAGAAGGTAAATTTACTTAAATATGTTAAACTAATGATTCGAAGCAACTCAATGTCGTTTGCTAAATGTGTATATACAAGAAAATCAACTTTATGCCTTAATATAAGATTGAGGAATTCTTCCAAATGCACTGCCGTTATGGCTTTATGTCAACTTCAGTAAGATGAAGAATGCTAATTAACTTAAATAAGTGAAGTAAATGATTTGAAGCAACTCAGTATCGATTGCGAAATGTGAATATACAAGAAAATCGACTTTGTACCTTAATATAGGAGTGTGGAACTATTCCAAACGCACTGGCCTTATGGCTTAATGTCCACTTCAGTAAGATGAAGAATGCTAATTAACTTAAATAAGTGAAGTAAATGATTTGAAGCAACTCAATATCGATTGCTAAATGTGTATATACAAGCAAATCGACTTTATACCTTAATATAAGATTCTGAAATTCTTCCAAATGCACTGCCGTTATGGCTTATGTCCACTTCAGTAAGATGAAGAAGGTAAATTAACTTAAATATGTTAAATTAATGATTCGAAGCAACTCAATGTCGTTTGCTAAATGTGTATATACAAGAAAATCAACTTTGTACCTTAATATAAGATTGTAGAAATCTTCCAAATGCACTGCCTTTATGGCTCTATGACAACTTCATTAAGGTAAAGAATGCTAATTAACTTAAATAAGTAAATAAGTGAAGTAAATGATTTGAATCAACTCAATATCGATTGCAAAATGTGAATATGTAAGAAAATCGACTTTATACCTTAATAAAGGATTGTGGAACTATTCCAATTGCACTGCCGTTATGGCTTTATGTCCACTTCAGTAAGACGAAGAATGCTAAATAACTTAAATAAGTGAAGTAACTGATTTGAAGCAACTCAATATCGATAGCTAAATGTAAATATACAAGAAAACCGACTTTATACATTAATATAGGATTGTGGAACTATTCCAAATGCACGGCCGTTATGGCTTTATGCCCACTTCAGTAATATGAAGAAGGTAAATCTACTTAAATATGTTAAACTAATGATTTAAAGCAACTCAATATCGATTGCGAAATGTTTATATACAAGAAAATCAACTTCATACCATAATATAGGATTGTGGAATTCTTCCAAATGCACTGCCGTTATGGCTTTATGTCCACTTCAGTAAGATGAAGAAGGTAAATTTACTTAAATATGTTAAACTAATGATTTGAAGCAACTCAATATCGATTGCTAAATGTGTATATACAAGAAAGTCGACTTTATACCTTAATATAGGATTGTGGAACTATTAGAAATGCACTGCCGCTATGGTTTTATGTCCACTTTAGTAAGATAAAAAAGGTAAGCGAACCTTAATATGTTAAACTAATGATTTGAAGCAACTCAATATCGATTGCTAAATGTGTATATACAAGAAAGTCGACTTTATGCCTTAGGATAAGATTGTTGAATTCTTCCAAATGCACTGCCGTTATGGCTTTATGCCCGCTTAAGTAAGATGAAGAAGTAAATTTACTTAAATATGTTAAACTAATGATTTGCAGCAACTCAATACGATTGCTAAATGTGAATATACAAGACAATCGACTTTAAACCTTAATATAGGATTGTGGAATTCTTTCAAATGCACTGCCGTTTTGAGTTTATGTCTACTTCAGTAAGATGAAGAAGTTGAATTAACTTAAATATGTTACACTATTAAATTAAAGGAACTCAATATCGATTGCGAAATGTTTATATACAATAAAATCAACTTCATACCATAATATAGGATTGTGGAATTCTTTCAAATGCACTGCCGTTTTGATTTTATGTCTACTTCAGTAAGATGAAGAAGTTGAACTAACTTAAATATGTTACACTATTGAATTAAAGCAACTCAATATCGATTGCTAAAGGTGTATATACAAGAAAATCAACTTTATACCTTAATATAAGATTGTGGAATTCTTCCAAATGCATCGCCGTTATGGCTTTATGTCAACTTCATTAAGATGGAGAAGGTAAATTTACTTAAATAAGTGAAGTAAATGATTTGAAGCAACTCAATATCGATTGCGAAATGTGAATATGTAAGAAAATCGACTTTATACCTTAATAAAGGATTATGGAACTATTCCAATTGCACTGCCGTTATGGCTTTATGTCCACTTCAGTAAGACGAAGAATGCTAATTAACTTAAATAAGTGAAGTAACTGATTTGAAGCAACTCAATATCGATAGCTAAATGTAAATATACAAGAAAACCGACTTTATACCTTAATATAGGATTGTGGAACTATTCCAAATGCACGGCCTTTATGGCTTTATGTCCACTTCAGTAAGATGAAGAAGGTAAATTTACTTAAATATGTTAAACTAATGATTTGAAGCAACTCAATGTCGTTTGCTAAATGTGTGAATACAAGAAACTCGACTTTATGCCTTAATATAAGATTGAGGAATTCTTCCAAATGCACTGCCGTTTTAGCGTTATGTCCACTTTAGTAAGATGAAGAAGGTAAATTTACTTAAATATGTTAAACTAATGATTTGAAGCAACTCAATACGATTGCTAAATGTGAATATACAAGACAATCGACTTTGTACCTTAATATAGGATTGTGGAAT
>NW_024395335.1:0-10513 GCF_016617805.1 Bactrocera tryoni | reverse complement strand
AAGGTTAATTAACTTTATTATGTGAAGTTGATGATTTGAAGCAACTTGGCATGGATTGCCAAATGTGTATATGCAGGAAAATCGGTTTTATGCCTAAATGTAAATGTCTGGAATTTTCCAAATGCACTGCCGTTTTGGCTTTATGCTAACTTCTGTAAGATGAAGAAGGTTAATTAACTTTAATATGCGAAGCTAATGATTTGAAGCCATTCGACATATGTAGATTGCCAAATGTGTATATGCAAGAAAAACGGTTTTATACTTAAATGTAAAATTGTGGAATTTTTCCAAATGCCCTGTCGTTTGGTTTTATGCCAACTTCTGTAAGATGAAGAAGGCTAATTAACTTTAATATGTTAAGCTTATGATTTGAAGCAAATTGATATGGATTTCTAAATGTGTACATTAGGGTGATTCAAAGAAAAAATTTTTTGGTTCTCGCAAACATAGGTTCCTAGGCACCTCTAAGAAAGCCTCTCCAAATATGAGTTTTTAATTGTAACGGGAAGGTCCTCCGCCTAACGGTTTTCTATTTTTTCTTATTATCAAATAGAAAAATTTATATCTCGCTTCCAACTACTTGAAAAAATATCTTGTTAATTAGGTTTTGTAGGAAATTGAATGCTCTAAAATATGGTCTCTTAAGATTTTTTCGTAAACCTAACCGTTTAAAAGATATTAACGGTTGAAATTTGACTATTTGGAAAAATTCTTTATTTCTTATTAATTTTATAACTCAATGAAAAACAAGTAAGGAAGGGCTAAGTTCGGGTGTCACCGAACATTTTATTCTCTCGCAAGGTAAAGTGATAATCGAGATTTCATAATACGTCATTTACATATTTTTCAAATACCGTATTTGTGTAAAGTTTTATTCCGCTATCATCATTGGTTCCTAATGTATATACATATTATACAGAGAAGGCACCAGATGGAATTCAAATAGCGTTATATGGGAAGAAGGGGTGGTTGTGAACCGATTTCACCCATATTTCGTACATGTCATCAGGGTGTTAAGAAAATATTATATACCGAATTTCATTGAAATCGGTCTAGTAGCTCCTGAGATATGGTTCTTGGTCCATAAGTGGGCAGCGCCACGCCCATTTTCAATTTTTAAAAAAAGCCTGGGTGCAGCTTCCTTCTGCCACTTCTTCCGTAAAATTTAGTGTTTCTGACGTTTTTTATTAGTCGGTTAACGCACTTTTAGTGATTTTCAACATAACCTTTGTATGGGAGGTGGGCGTGGTTATTGTCCGATTTCTTCCATTTTTGAACTGTATATGGAAATACCTGAAGAAAACTACTCTGTAGACTTTGGTTGACATAGCTATAGTAGTTTCCGAGATATGTACAAAAAACTTAGTAGGGGGCGGGGCCACGCCCACTTTTCCAAAACAATTGTGTCCAAATATGCCCCTTCTGTAAGATGACGAAGGTTAATTAACTTGAATATGTGACGTTAATGACTTGAATCAACTCGATGTGGATTGCTAAATATTTAAATGCAGGAAAATCGGTTTTATACCTAAATGTAAAATTGCGGAATTTTTCCAAATGCACTGTCGTTTTGGTTTTATGCCAACTTCTGTAAGATGACGAAGGGTTATTAACTTGAATATGTGATTTTAATGATTTGAATCAAATCGATATGGATTGCTAAATGTTTAAATGCAATATAGTCGGTTCTATACCTAAATGTAAAATTATGGAATTTTTCCAAACGCACTGCCGTTATGGCTTTATGCCAACTTCTGTAAGATGAAGAAGGTTAATTAACTTTAATATGTGAAGCTAATGATTTGAAGCCATTCGACATAGATTGCCAAATGTGTATATGCAAGAAACTCGGAATTGTACCTAAATGTTAAATTGTGGAATTTTTCCAAATGCACTGTCGTTTTGGTTTTATGCCAACTTCTTTAAGATGAAGAAGGTTAATTAATTTGAATATGTAACGTTAATGACTTAAATCAACTCGATATGGATTGCTAAATGTTTAAATGCAATATAGTCGGTTCTATACCTAAATGTAAAATTATGGAATTTTTCCAAATTCACTGCCGTTATGGCTTTATGCCAACTTCTGTAAGATGAAGAAGGTTAATTAACTTTAATATGTGAAGCTAATGATTTGAAGCCATTCGACATAGATTGCCAAATGTGTATATGCAAGAAAATCGGTTTTATACTTAAATGTAAAATTGTGGAATTTTTCCAAATGCATTGCCGTTTTGGCTTTATGTTAACTTCTGTAAGATGAAGAACGTTAATTAACTCTAATATGTGAAGCTTATGATTTGAAGCCATTCGACATATATTGCCAAATGTGTATATGCAAGAAAATCGGTTTTATACCTAAATGTAAAATTGTGGAATTTTTCCAAATGCACTGCCGCTTTGGCTTTCTGCTAACTTCAGTAAGAGGACGAAGGTTAATTAACTTTAATATGTGTAGTTAATAATTTGAAGCCATTCGACATAGATTGCCCAATGTGTACATGCAAGAAAATCGGTTTTATACATAAATGTAAAATTCTGAAATTTTTCGGAATGCACTGCCGTTTTGGCTTTGTGCCAACTTCTGTAGGATGACGAAGGTTAATTAACTTAAATGTGTGAAGTTAATGATTTGAAGCAACTTGGCATGGATTGCCAATGTGCATATGCTGGAAAATCGCTTTTATACCTAAATGTAGAATTGTGGAATTTTTTCAAATGCACTCTCGTTTTGGTTTTATGCCAACTTCTGTAAGATGACGAAGGTTAATTAACTTGAATATGTGACGTTAATGACTTGAATCAACTCGATATGGACTGCTAAATGTCTAAATGCAAGAAAGTCGGTTTTATACCTTTGTGTGAAATTATGGAATTTTTCCAAATGCACTGTCGTTTTGGTTTTATGCCAACTTCTGTAAGATGAAGAAGGTTAATTAACTTTAATATGTGAAGCTAATGATTTGAAGCCATCCGACATAGATTGCCAAATGTGTATATGCAAGAAAATCGGGTTTATACTTAAATGTAAAATTGTGGAATTTTTCCAAATGCATTGCCGTTTTGGCTTTATGTTAACTTCTGTAAGATGAAGAACGTTAGTTAACTTTAATATGTGAAGCTAATGATTTGAAGCCATTCGACATATATTGCCAAATGCGTATATGCAAGAAAATCGGTTTTATACCTAAATGTAAAATTGTGGAATTTTTCCAAATGCACTGCCGTTTTGGCTTTATGCACACTTCTGTAAGATGGCGAAGGTTAGTTCACTTTAATATATTAAGCTAATGATTTGAGGCAACTTGATATGGATTTCTAAATGTGTACATGCAAGAAAATCGGTTTTATACCTTTATGTGAAATTATGGAATTTTTTCCAAATGCACTGCCGTTATGGTCTTATGTCAACTTGAGTAAGATGATGGAGGTTAATTAGCTTTAATATGTGAAGCTTATGATTTAAAGCAGATCGTTGTGGATTGCCAAATGTGTATATGCAAGAAAATCGGTTTTATACTTAAATGTAAAATTTTGGAATTTTTCCAAATGCACTGCCCTTTTGGCTTTATGCCAACTTCTGTAAGATGAAGAAGGCTAATTAACTTTAATATGTTAAGCTTATGATTTGAGGCAAATTGATATGGATTTCTAAATGTGTACATGCAAGAAAATCGGTTTTATACCTAAAGGAAAATGTCTGAAATTTTCCAAATACACTGCCGTTTTGGCTTTATGTTAAGTTCTGTAAGATGAAGGAGGTTAACTAACTTTAATATGTGAAGCTAATGATTTGAAGCCATTCGACATAGATTGCCAAATGTGTATGTATATGCAAGAAAATCGGTTTTATACTTAAATGTAAAATTGTGGAATTTTTCCAAATGCACTGCCGTTTTGGCTTTATGCCAACTTCTGTAAGATGTCGAAGGTTAATTAATTTGAATATGTGACGTTAATGATTTAAATCAACTCGATATGGATTGCTAAATATTTAAATGCAGGAAAATCGGTTTTATACCTAAATGTTAAATTGTGGAATTTTTCCAAATACACTGCCGTTTTGGCGATTTGCTAACTTCAGTAAGATGAAGAAGGTTAATTAACTTTAATATGTGAAGCTAATGATTTGAAGCCATTCGTCATCTATTGCCAAATGTGTATATGCAAGAAAATCGGTTTTATACCTAAATGTAAAATTGTGGAATTTTTCCAAATGTACTGCCGATTTGGCTTTATGCCAACTTCTGTTAGATGGCGAAGGTTAGGTAACTTTAATATATTAAGCTAATGATTTGAGCCAACTTGATATGGATTTCTAAATGTGTACATGCAAGAAAATCGGTTTTATACATAAAGATAAATATCTGGAAATTTCCAAATACACTGCCGTTTTGGCTTTATGTTAAGTTCTGTAAGATGAAGGAGGTTAACTAACTTTAATATGTGAAGCTAATGCTTTGAAGCCATTCGACATAGATTGCCAAATGTGTATATGCAAGAAAATCGGAATTGTACCTAAATGTTAAATTGTGGAATTTTTCCAAATGCACTGCCGTTTTGGCTTTATGCCAACTTCTGTAAAATGGCGAAGGTTAGTTAACTTTAATATATTAAGCTAATGATTTGAGGCAACTCGATATGGATTGCTAAATGTTTAAATGCAATATAGTCGGTTCTATACCTAAATGTAAAATTATGGAATTTTTCCAAATGCACTGCCGTTATGGCTTTATGCCAACTTCTGTAAGATGAAGAAGGTTAATTAACTTTAATATGTGAAGCTAATGATTTGAACCCATTCGACATAGATTGCCAAATGTGTATATGCAAGAAAATCGGTTTTATACTTAAATGTAAAATTGCGGAATTTTTCCAAATGCATTGCCGTTTTGGCTTTATGTTAACTTCTGTAAGATGAAGAACGTTAATTAACTTTAATATGTGAAGCTAATGATTTGAAGCCATTCGACATATATTGCCAAATGTGTATATGCAAGAAAATCGGTTTAATACCTAAATGTAAAATTCTGGAATTTTTCCAAATACACTGCCGTTTCGGCGATTTGCTAACTTCAGTAAGATGACGAAGGTTAATTAACTTTAATATGTGTAGTTAATAATTTGAAGCCATTCGACAGGTTAATTAACTTTAATATGTGTAGGTTATAATTTGAAGCCATTCGACATAGATTACCAAATGTGTATGTGCAAGAAAATCGGTTTTATACCTAAATGTGAAATTGTGGAATTTTTCCAAATGTACTGCCGTTTTGGCGTTATGCTAATTTCAGTAAGATGAAGAAGGTTAATTAACTTAAATATGTGAAGCTAATGATTTATGGTTTTATACCTAAATGTAAAATTGTGGAATTTTTCCAAATGCACTGCCGTTTTGGCTTTATGCCAACTTCTGTAAAATGGCGAAGGTTAATTAACTTTAATATGTGAAGCTAATGATTTGAAGCCATTCGCCATAGATTGCCAAATGTGTATATGCAAGAAAATCGGTTTTATACCTAAATGTAGAATTGTGGAATTTTTTAAAATGCTCTCTCGTTTTGGTTTTATGCCAACTTCTGTAAGATGACGAAGGTTAATTAACTTTAATATGTGAAGTTAATGATTTGAAGCAACTTGGCATAGATTGCCAAATGTGTATATGCTGGAAAATCGGTTTTATACCTAAATGTAGAATTGTGGAATTTTTTCAAATGCACTCTCGTTTTGGTTTTATGCCAACTTCTGTAAGATGAAGAACGTTAATTAACTTTAATATGTGAAGCTAATGATTTGAAGCCATTCGACATATATTGCCAAATGCGTATATGCAAGAAAATCGGTTTTATACCTAAATGTAAAATTGTGGAATTTTTCCAAATGCACTGCCGTTTTGGCTTTATGCACACTTCTGTGAGATGGCGAAGGTTAGTTCACTTTAATATATTAAACTAATGATTTGAGGCAACTTGATATGGATTTCTAAATGTGTACATGCAAGAAAATCGGTTTTATACATAAATGTAAAATTCTGAAATTTTTCGGAATGCACTGCCGTTTTGGCTTTCTGCTAACTTCTGTAAGATGGCGAAGGTTAGTTAACTTTAATATGTGAAGTTAATGATTTGAAGCAACTTGGCATAGATTGCCAAATGTGTATATGCTGGAAAATCGGTTTTATACCTAAATGTAGAATTGTGGAATTTTTTAAAATGCTCTCTCGTTTTGGTTTTATGCCAACTTCTGTAAGATGACGAAGGTTAATTAACTTTAATATGTGAAGTTAATGATTTGAAGCAACTTGGCATAGATTGCCAAATGGGTATATGCTGGAAAATCGGTTTTATACCTAAATGTAGAATTGTGGAATTTTTTCAAATGCACTCTCGTTTTGGTTTTATGCCAACTTCTGTAAGATGACGAAGGTTAATTAACTTTAATATGTGAAGCTAATGATTTGAAGCCATTCGTCATCTATTGCCAAATGTGTATATGCAAGAAAATCGGTTTTATACCCAAATGTAAAATTGTGGAATTTTTCCAAATGTACTGCCGATTTGGCTTTATGCCAACTTCTGTTAGATGGCGAAGGTTAGGTAACTTTAATATATTAAGCTAATGATTTGAGCCAACTTGATATGGATTTCTAAATGTGTACATGCAAGAAAATCGGTTTTATACATAAAGATAAATATCTGGAAATTTCCAAATACACTGCCGTTTTGGCTTTATGTTAAGTTCTGTAAGATGAAGGAGGTTAACTAACTTTAATATGTGAAGCTAATGCTTTGAAGCCATTCGACATAGATTGCCAAATGAGTATATGCAAGAAAATCGGAATTGTACCTAAATGTTAAATTGTGGAATTTTTCCAAATGCACTGTCGTTTTGGTTTTATGCCAACTTCTTTAAGATGAAGAAGGTTAATTAATTTGAATATGTAACGTTAATGACTTAAATCAACTCGATATGGATTGCTAAATGTTTAAATGCAATATAGTCGGTTCTATACCTAAATGTAAAATTATGGAATTTTTCCAAATGCACTGCCGTTATGGCTTTATGCCAACTTCTGTAAGATGAAGAAGGTTAATTTACTTTAATATGTGAAGCTAATGATTTGAAGCCATTCCACATAGATTGCCAAATGTGTATATGCAAGAAAATCGGTTTCATACTTAAATGTAAAATTGTGGAATTTTTCCAAATGCATTGCCGTTTTGGCTTTATGTTAACTTCTGTAAGATGAAGAACGTTAATTAACTTTAATATGTGAAGCTAATGATTTGAAGCCATTCGACATATATTGCCAAATGTGTATATGCAAGAAAATCGGTTTAATACCTAAATGTAAAATTCTGGAATTTTTCCAAATACACTGCCGTTTCGGCGATTTGCTAACTTCAGTAAGATGACGAAGGTTAATTAACTTTAATATGTGTAGTTAATAATTTGAAGCCATTCGACAGGTTAATTAACTTTAATATGTGTAGGTTATAATTTGAAGCCATTCGACATAGATTACCAAATGTGTATGTGCAAGAAAATCGGTTTTATACCTAAATGTGAAATTGTGGAATTTTTCCAAATGTACTGCCGTTTTGGCGTTATGCTAATTTCAGTAAGATGAAGAAGGTTAATTAACTTAAATATGTGAAGCTAATGATTTATGGTTTTATACCTAAATGTAAAATTGTGGAATTTTTCCAAATGCACTGCCGTTTTGGCTTTATGCCAACTTCTGTAAAATGGCGAAGGTTAATTAACTTTAATATGTGAAGCTAATGATTTGAAGCCATTCGCCATAGATTGCCAAATGTGTATATGCAAGAAAATCGGTTTTATACCTAAATGTAGAATTGTGGAATTTTTTAAAATGCTCTCTCGTTTTGGTTTTATGCCAACTTCTGTAAGATGACGAAGGTTAATTAACTTTAATATGTGAAGTTAATGATTTGAAGCAACTTGGCATAGATTGCCAAATGTGTATATGCTGGAAAATCGGTTTTATACCTAAATGTAGAATTGTGGAATTTTTTCAAATGCACTCTCGTTTTGGTTTTATGCCAACTTCTGTAAGATGAAGAACGTTAATTAACTTTAATATGTGAAGCAAATGATTTGAAGCCATTCGACATATATTGCCAAATGCGTATATGCAAGAAAATCGGTTTTATACCTAAATGTAAAATTGTGGAATTTTTCCAAATGCACTGCCGTTTTGGCTTTATGCACACTTCTGTGAGATGGCGAAGGTTAGTTCACTTTATTATATTTAGCTTATGATTTGAGGCAACTTGATATGGATTTCTAAATGTGTACATGCAAGAAAATCGGTTTTATACATAAATGTAAAATTCTGAAATTTTTCGGAATGCACTGCCGTTTTGGCTTTCTGCTAACTTCTGTAAGATGGCGAAGGTTAGTTAACTTTAATATGTGAAGTTAATGATTTGAAGCAACTTGGCATAGATTGCCAAATGTGTATATGCTGGAAAATCGGTTTTATACCTAAATGTAGAATTGTGGAATTTTTTAAAATGCTCTCTCGTTTTGGTTTTATGCCAACTTCTGTAAGATGACGAAGGTTAATTAACTTTAATATGTGAAGTTAATGATTTGAAGCAACTTGGCATAGATTGCCAAATGGGTATATGCTGGAAAATCGGTTTTATACCTAAATGTAGAATTGTGGAATTTTTTCAAATGCACTCTCGTTTTGGTTTTATGCCAACTTCTGTAAGATGAAGAACGTTAATTAACTTTAATATGTGAAGCAAATGATTTGAAGCCATTCGACATATATTGCCAAATGCGTATATGCAAGAAAATCGGTTTTATACCTAAATGTAAAATTGTGGAATTTTTCCAAATGCACTGCCGTTTTGGCTTTATGCACACTTCTGTGAGATGGCGAAGGTTAGTTCACTTTATTATATTTAGCTTATGATTTGAGGCAACTTGATATGGATTTCTAAATGTGTACATGCAAGAAAATCGGTTTTATACATAAATGTAAAATTCTGAAATTTTTCGGAATGCACTGCCGTTTTGGCTTTGTGCCAACTTCTGTAAAATGACGAAGGTTAATTAACTTTAATATGTGAAGTTAATGATTTGAAGCCATTCGACATAGATTGCCAAATGTGTATATGCTGGAAAATCGGTTTTATACCTAAATGTAGAATTGTGGAATTTTTTAAAATGCTCTCTCGTTTTGGTTTTATGCCAACTTCTGTAAGATGACGAAGGTTAATTAACTTTAATATGTGAAGTTAATGATTTGAAGCAACTTGGCATAGATTGCCAAATGTGTATATGCTGGAAAATCGGTTTTATACCTAAATGTAGAATTGTGGAATTTTTTCAAATGCACTCTAGTTTTGGTTTTATGCCAATTTCTGTAAGATGACGAAGGTTAATTAACTTGAATATGTGACGTTAATGACTTGAATCAACTCGATATGGATTGCTAAATATTTAAATGCAGGAAAATCGGTTTTATACCTAAATGCAAAATTGTGGAATTTTTCCAAATGCACCGCCGTTTTGGCTTTATGCACACTTCTGTGAGATGGCAAAGGTTAGTTCACTTTAATATATTAAACTAATGATTTGAGGCAACTTGATATGGATTTCTAAATATTTAAATGCAGGAAAATCGGTTTTATACCTAAATGTTAAATTGTGGAATTTTTCCAAATACACTGCCGTTTTGGCTTTGTGCCAACTTCTGTAAGATGACGAAGGTTAATTAACTTTAATATGTGAAGCTAATGATTTGAAGCCATTCGTCATCTATTGCCAAATGTGTATATGCATGAAAATCGGTTTTATACCCAAATGTAAAATTGTGGAATTTTTCCAAATGTACTGCCGATTTGGCTTTATGCCAACTTCTGTTAGATGGCGAAGGTTAGGTAACTTTAATATATTAAGCTAATGATTTGAGCCAACTTGATATGGATTTCTAAATGTGTACATGCAAGAAAATCGGTTTTATACATAAAGATAAATATCTGGAAATTTCCAAATACACTGCCGTTTTGGCTTTATGTTAAGTTCTGTAAGATGAAGGAGGTTAACTAACTTTAATATGTGAAGCTAATGCTTTGAAGCCATTCGACATAGATTGCCAAATGTGTATATGCAAGAAAATCGGAATTGTACCTAAATGTTAAATTGTGGAATTTTTCCAAATGCACTGCCGTTTTGGCTTTATGCCAACTTCTGTAAAATGGCGAAGGTTAGTTAACTTTAATATATTAAGCTAATGATTTGAGGCAACTTGATATGGATTTCTAAATGTGTACATGCAAGAAAATCGGTTTTATACATAAATGTAAAATTCCGAAATTTTTCGAAATGCACTGCCGTTTTGGCTTTGTGCCAACTTCTGTAAGATGACGAAGGTTAATTAACTTTAATATGTGAAGTTGATGATTTGAAGCAACTTGGCATGGATTGCCAAATGTGTATATGCAGGAAAATCGGTTTTATGCCTAAATGTAAA
>NW_024395334.1:0-30505 GCF_016617805.1 Bactrocera tryoni | reverse complement strand
GCAAAACATCAGGAGATGGCGACCGAAATTCCCCAATCGATGACGAAGGAGCAGACGTTCCATTGCCCCACCATGAAGAAATCCAAATAGCAATTACTCGTCTAAAGAACAACAAAGCGGCGGGGACCGATGTACTACCGGCCGAGCTATTCAAACACGGCGGCGAAGAACTGATAAGGAGCATGCATCAGCTTCTTTGTAGAATATGTTTAGACGAAAGCATGTCTGATGATTGGATTTAAAGTGTGCTCTGCGCAATTGAACCCACAAGCTGCGTTAACTAGTGTGGGTTTAAACCTGGAATCTAAAATCAAACTTGGAAAAGACCCGTGAAAGTAAGACCGACAAACACCACAACCGCGTCATTAGTTCTACTTTCTACAGGTTGAATTCAAAAGCGAAGCAAATGGATGTGGTAGTGAACGAGGGCAAGACGAAGTGTCTCTTGTTATCAAACAAAAAGCCGTCGCACTCGCGACTATGCTCCCACGTTGACAACGTCTGATTGTGTTTAACGTGGGATCCTGCTGTCGACAGCTTAACTCCACGGTGCTCAAAAGCACAACGAATCAATACAATGCGTCGATCAGCGCCCTGAAAACTGGGTAAACATTTTCAGTACCAATTGGCAGTGTGGCATTGACACACTAACCACCTCGGTAGGGCTCGAGGCCCATCTAAAACCTCTGCCGTACTTTGGGTCCGGCACCCGGTTGCAATGCAACTCCACATTCGACTGACAAAGTCAGTTCTTCCCGCGATTTGGGTTTTAACCACAGTCACCACGAATCTCCACAAAGGGCCAAACCCAATGAGCAGACTGGAGCGAACTCCAGGGGCTACTGCTCCCCGTGGTACCAGGTTAAAGTCTTTGGTATGACCTTGTAGCCGAAGCTATGAAAAGTTGAGCTTCCATACTGCTCTGGACTAGTGGCCAGGTTCTTAGTCGCCTCTTACGACAGGCATGCCTTACCGCGGGGATATATTGGTTTCCCTCCCGAATCCTGAGGGGGTCCCCCCGTACCCGCAGGGCGAACGTTACTGTTGACAGTAATAATTTCGAAGTCGTAGATTATTTCGTCTATCCTAGAACCAGCATTAGCAACAACAACAACATTAGCTTCGAAATCCAACGCAGAATAACTCTTGCCAACAGGTGCTACTTCGGACTGAGTAGGCACTAGAGAAGTTAAGCCCTCTTTCGTATAAAGACCAAACTCTACAAGACACTCATCATTCCCGTCCTGCTATAGGGACGGAGGTAAGGACGATTGACAGTTGTTGAATCGGCGTTACGAGTTATCCAGAGAAACGTTCTGCGGAAGATTTATGACCTTTTGCGCATTGTAGAGTACCGCAGTCGATAGAACAATGAGCTGTCCTAGATATACGGCGACGACATTGACATAGTTCAACGAATCGTGTCGTTCGCATGGCTAAAAACACTCCAGTTCTGACAGTATGTAACGCAGTGCTGGCCAGGGGAAGCAGAGGAAGAGGTAGAGCTCGACGCCATTGGAGAGACTAGGTAAAGAAGAAACAGGCTAGACTTGGAATCTCCAATTGATGCCGAACAGCGAAAAGGAGGAACGGCTGTTGTAAACTCGGCTATAACCGCGACCAGCAACTCACTTCAAAGTAATTATTTGCTCAAATAATATTTTAGTGCCTTTCGGGATTTTACTAGCCACTTGTGTGTGTTGTGCGCTAAACCTTATTGGGTCCGAAAAGTCTTTTGTGTGCTATCTAGCAGCCAGTTAACAAAATTTCAATTTCAATTTTACGAGTTAACAATGTAGTGGTGAAAATGCGCCCATACACACGCACAAACATTCCTACCTACAAACTGACACGCACACATAGTTGTTGCTGCCATAAAGGAGCTGCTGAAATTCGCTTGAAAATTTGAATTAGAAATCTTGTGTTGCTGCGAAACAATCGTTTGCTTGCCTAGGTATTTATAATTATAACTAATTTATTGTTGCTGTTGTTAGTAACTCAAGGAAGTGAAGGCAAAGCGGCAACGTGGCTGTACTGTGTGGGCTTGGCTTCTAAGTGTTAAAAGTATTATATGCAATTAGAACTGTTTATACGGTTTGACTCTCTTTATTACCGTTATTAGTTAGTGTAAATGCTATCTCTAGAGTCTGCTGCAATATCAAATTAGAAAGAGAAACTCAAATTAGTAACTTTAGTGTTGAGTTGTTTAGTCGAAGAGACCGACCGAAGAGACCGACCATGTCGTCGTCTTACTAGGACGACTCCTCCGTTTTGGTTTCTTCCTTCTTTTCGGTTTCAGTTATATTCAGTCTGAAATTCGCAACAGAAGAGCTTAGATTTTTTTCACAAAAAACAACGACGAGTTGCGAGCTCGGAGCAGTTTTTAGAAGCGAACCCGCTCCAAAGCTTGGAGAAAGGCAACAGTCGGCTGGAAACGTTATATCGTCTGCATTTTTGCTTGCGCATAGAAGAATTTTTATTCACTATCTTTAAAAGAAAGGACCAACAACAGCGACTACCATATTACACAGCGTTAGTGGGCCGTCTGAAATCAAGCCATAAGTTCGAGCATAGGAGCTCTTCTCTTTTATGGCTTCGCAAAGGACTACATATAGCAGTTCATCTCACTTAACCTAACGTGACCTAAGCAATTTACCAAGTGACATGTCAGTCAAAACGTTAGAACAAAATATATAAATTTGGCTACAAATTGCTGCTTTATTCACCTTACTCTCCAGATCTGGCCCCTAGCTACTATTCCCAGTGCTCAAGTCTTAAAAGAATGCTCGCTATGAAGAAATGAAGAGAATCGCCCAAACTGAAGGCTCTTTTGAAGCAAAGGAGAAATAGTATTACAAAATCGGTATTGGAAAGTTAGAGTTTCATTATAATCAGTTTAACAACTGTTTCGACTAAAAAGTTTTCAAAACTGTGGCACCTATCCTAATTTTTGTTATAGTAGATGAATGTTTGAGTGCATAAGAAAATGCAGCTCCGGGTTATTTGGTGATTTTTGTTTTTTTTTACAGCTCTACAGAGCGCACTAACTCGTCAAGCGCTGAAGCACTGAACGACAGTGAGCAAAAGTCAGGCAACCGCTGATTTAACATTTGAATAATTAAACTAACTAACCAACCATTTAAATGCTTTCACCACAACATGTGTAGACAACCACAAATCCTTCTTTTCATTCGAACGCAAATTGAACCGCAAATTAAATACAAATTACTTTGTTTACTGAATGTGAAAGCTAAGACTAATTGAAATCAACTATGCATTTGATAAAGTGAAACATAAGCAGCAAGCCTGTGTGTAAGTGTGTTGAACTCACCTGCAGTGGACTGAGTGACTCACGCGCCGGCTCCTCATTCCTTGGCCAGACTTGATGTAGCGACATAATAGCCTCATTGCAGAAACGCAAACCCATCACCTCCTCATCCTCGCGGCCGTAACTGTAAAATGGAAGAAGAATGAGATAGAAAAAAATAAATTATGATTTGACTTGCAAATGTGGAGCTACTATTACTAGCTAACACTTGGACGACGTGATTGAAAAGAGATGCTGGCGCGTATATGTATAAGAAAGTGTGCTAACGTGACGTCAGAGTTTGAGGCGACTGTAGAAAGTATAAGAGATGAAAACAAACGGATATGAATGGAAGAGGAAAGGAAATCTGTGGTAACAACTGTACAGCAAACGCCTTGCAATAATAAGGAAAGTAACGAACAGAAAATTTTACGAAACTCTTAAGTTAGCTCAAAGGAACTGTTAAGTCCTCAGCGAAGGTATCAAAAAAATAGGTGATAAAATTCTACAATCTAGACCTTAATAAATCTCAAAGTAATTAAAGTAAGTTCTGATGCACGGAAGGACCTTGAAAGTATTTAGCTTGGATCTCGCGATGTTGATGTATGGACGGTCCTGAAAAGCGTTGCAGATTTCGGCTTGGATCTGGTGATATTGTAATACCACTTTTTTTTTGGGTCTCCGAAATCGTTCGATTCCGTTTATGAGCAATTATCTACTCAGTATTTCAAGTAATGAAAATATTAAATATTTTGAAATGCACGTTGGTTTTGTATAGAATCTCACGAATCCAATCGAGCGAAGGAAAAACTAAATATTCGAAGCATTCATAAAAAAGATCCCCAACTCGCACTTTTTCGAAGAGCGTAAACACTTAAGATCTTGGTGAAATAAGTAAGTTTGTCAAGCTAAAAAGTGTTGGCTTTGGATGAGAGAAAATAGTTATCGTATAAGGATTTGTTGCTGTCTTTCGACTTGTCACCTAACAGTGCTATGTGCATTCTATAAGATTTAGTAAATCATGAATCAAAACTTTTTACTTCTGTTAAGGCTCTTTTAGAAGTACCATACATATTCGTCGATATATGCGTCCACTATTCATAATAGCAAAGACTTAACAAATTATAAGAACAAAAGATAGCACAGAAATCATAAGTCCTCATCATATAGTAAACGGATCGTTCTCCTCTTATATATTTCCTAAGCGCTCTCTTCCTCGCTCTCTCTCCTCTCCCTTTATATCTTTTCAATCTCACTCCTTTCTCTCTCACTCTTCGCACTCTCTCATCTTCCTATCTATAACTTTTCAATGCTTACCGGAAAGTCAACGTTAATTGTGCATAAACCCTGTAACCTTGTATCGCCTTTGGATCCACATAAATAATGCCTCGCAATATAGCTGGATTATTGCCGGAAAGTGTGATCTCTCGCGAAGGTAAGTAGAGTGTGAGCACACAATTTGGTGAAGTCTTCTTGTAGACACGTTGCGTGCCAAATTCATCCTTGTGTGCGCATCTGGTGGGAAGAGAAGGAAAATAATTTAATTGAATTATTTGATTTTTGGAAAAATGGTTTTAAATGAACAATATAGAGGTAGCATATTACTCCTTTTTTGTAACTATAATGAGAAGATTCTAGTATTATTTAATGATTATGTAATTAAAACGATAGCTTAATAATAAACAGAAGAGCTTGGTGTGTTTGGCAGATGTGGAGGCTTTATTCCGATATGCAGTTATATTCTCCGACCTTAAGTCGGGTCTTTTTGTGATTATGATGAGCTCAACATAAATTTCTACGCTCTAAAGCAGGAAAGGGTCTGGGATGGCGTTCTGGCCTTCGATCTTTCTTGAGTCTGTTACTAATTATCGTATTTGAGCCCATATTTTTAGATTTTGAGAGGATTTTTATAGAGTACATAAGAAGGCTGCTATTTGACTAGCTTCAGGAGCTCTATTTTCTATCTGTGGTGCCTCTAATTTTGCATAGAGAGAAAGTAAGCGAGAGGAAGAAAGGTAAGAGAGAGAGAGAAGTGTGAGAGTGAGGGAGATAAGAGACAGTAAAGAGTAGAAGAGGAGATTGAAGAGTGGAAAGAGACAAAGAGAGAGGTGAAAGAGCGAGAAAGAGATCTATAAGGAGATATATCAGAATAAAAATATCCGTTTACTGTATGGTGAAGATTTAAGATCTCGATTTTGTTATGAAAAGTTCATTTATGTAAAAGTAGACTGCACAGAGCGAGAGAAAGAGAGTGAGATATAGAGAGAGATGAAAGGAGAGCGAGAGAGAAAAGGAGAGTGGGAGAGAAAAATAGAGTGTAAAAGAGAGAGAGAAATAAATAGGGTGATAGAGGATATGTAAATGGCATAAAGAGAAAGGAGAGAATGAGACTTTTCTGATACTGCTTGATGACCTCTCAAATCTGATATGACAAATATAGTCCGAAGCGCGTTAACAAATCGCTTTGTAGTCAGTCGTAGAACGCTCGATTCGTAGTTTTTTCTATATTAAAAGGACAAACGGAGCTTTTCTATGTAGAGTCATTACACTTATATTAATGTCTGATTCTTCGAAACTTCTCCCATGCAATAATTTGCTGGCGCTCCAGCTTTCGTTCTGGTTTCAGAGTGGGTGGAGATAATTGTCTCAAATAACTCAATTTCAATGAAGCATGAATTAAACATTGAATAAGTTAGAAATCGAATAGGTCCATGTATATATAGCTCTTTTACGATCAAATAATGTTCTAAAAAAATAAATAAATTTATGGTTAGAACTATCAGTAGTATGACTTCATTTAACTTCGACTAACACAAACTCCGTCATCTCTTTGGTTTCTCCCCATCTTTATATGCTTTCTATTTATTCAGAAAAGCAACAAAAAAGTAACCGAATAAAAGTTGGAGGTAGAAAATGAGTAATGAAATATTGTGGATCACAGTATCGGTAGACAAGCAAATTCAGCGTCTTTCATAGCGCGTACAAAAAGTAATTGTCTACCAGCAGCAACCTTAACGTGCTTACTATAAAGCCATTGCCGCTGGAGAGGTGAAAAGTGTAGCGGCCGTGTGGCTGCGCTGTCCTCTTCATTTCCGCAATTTGACAGCCAGAGACACCGCCGTCACCAGCCACCAGCTACTCCTTTATACACTCTTCAGAAGTTCAACTCATTTCGCTCATTATTCACTTAATTATTTACTCAACGCTGCTCATTTGCCATTTAATTTTTTATACAACGCACACATTCGCACACACTCTATATATTACATACACTCGTTCATACAAATAGTAATTCATTCATAAATATTCAATTTAGAGTACTGCAATTGCTGTCGTTTATATATATTGTATATGTATGTGTATTGTAAATATGTATGAGTGAGTCGATTTGCAATTTTTTTATGCGTACGTATTTGTGGATGTGTATATCTGCGCGTTTGTGTGGTTTTGTGTTATTAATGAAATTTTAAATGTAGCATTAATTGGAGTAATTTATCTTTGTGCTGTCACAAGTAAAAGTGCGTCGTTTATTGCACCTGCGAAGCAAGTTTTAAGCGTGAGTCATGATAATTTATTCAGAAAATTAATTCCAAGTGGAAATTGTGGTACATTTCAAAACTGACAGTCCTACGAAACTAAAGAAAAAAAAAATGAATAATTTATTAATTTTTTGAATTTTTAAAATTTAAAAGGATTGTTATAGGCAAACCTACCAAACCAAACAAAAAATTAATTTTTAAAATTATTTACTATTTTCTTTATTAATTTAAATTTTTTTTTTCTAAATGACTGTTTAAAATTATTTTTTAGTTTTCAAATTATTTTATTTTTTCTGGGACTTTCTAAAACTATTAATTAATTAAATTTTTATACAGTAATTTTTAAAATTATTAATTTTTTTCTATTTTGGTAGGGCTATCTAACATTATTTTTTAATGAGTTTCTGGAGTTTTCTAATTTTTAATTAATTTTTTCAAATTAATTTATATTTAAATTTAATTTCTTTCTTGTTAGGTAGGTTTGTCTATAACAATTTCTTAAAATTAATTTTTAATTATCTAAATTGCTGAAATTTTAATTTGGATCGGCTTTAAAATACCGTCCAGGTTTTCGGGAATAAAATGGGTATGGTACGGATAGAGGAGGTTCTCCATATTAAGAATATACTATATGTATGGTTATAGCAACAGGAAACCAATAGTTTTCGAGATATTTGCGTTTAAAGTTTCTAATTACCACTATTTAAATTAAGTATTTTTTCGATTTAAAATTAATATTACACTTACAATTATAATTATGTTTATATTAATTAGAGAGAAATAAATGATATTATGTATTATTTTACTAATTTTATTTAATTTTATTAAAGTAAATTGAACTTAATTTCTGTCTTTATTCTACTTTATTTTAAATTTGCTTTAATTAATTAATTAATTTTAATTTAATCTTAATTAATTAAATTAATTTTATTTTTTTTTTAATATTAATTTATTTTAGTTTAATTTATTACATTAATTGAATTAAATTAGCGTATTTTTTATTTAATTAATAATTAATTTTATGTTATTATGAAAACGTTGCAACCTGCGTTAATTGAAAATTATTAATCGCCTGTTGCCAATGAAGCCGTTCAATGCTTTTGATTTTCGTAGAATAATCAAACATTAGCAATATGAGCCAGATTCGAGGGATAAATTGAAATTTGATTTTCATCTTTAGTTATAACGGCATACATTCTCGAGTGAATATAGAAAAGTGCAAGAGTCGCAATTACAAGTGTTCAAACGCATAAAGCAGCTCTAATGTAATCAGTAAACTCTTGGACTAATGCATGAAATATCACTCATACGCCTTGTAGCACTCGCATAGAAATTAGATACTAATTTGGAACTTTAATGCATTTCATAAGAAACATTGATTAGTTTGCTCAAAGATAACAACGATATGTGTGTGCGAGCGGAGAGTTGGCTGTTAATCAATATATCATTGCTGATTGTAGTACTTTTGCCTCCACAGGCTGCAATAATCCAATTAGACTACTGCAAAAACCTTTGTAAATGATGAACAACGAAAGAAATTCAACTAATTATTATTTCGTAGAAGCAGCAGTAAAGAGAAGCAGTTTTGAATCGTTTTGCGGCTGCTTTTCCATTTGCTGAGCAAATTTATCATAGTAACCAGAGTGGCTTTTAAAAATCTGAAAATTTGGTATGAAAATTAGATTTTTGTTTGATATGTTGTCAATAAAAAAAGTAAAAATTAACTGAATTTCTGAAATTTTTTCCGATATTACGATAATTTAAGAAGTAAAAATAAGTATTTTAATCGAAAAGTACAGTGTATTTAAGACATTAGTAGGTGAACTTACACAAAATCAAGTGGGAAATTGAAATAATTTTTTGCACAAGATAAAATTAAGTAACCCAAAAGCTTGGTTATTTGAAGGTTTTACATAAACATTAAGGTTATATGAAAAAAGTCTATACACAAAAGTTATAGACCTTTTTATTACGTACAACATTCCCGTTTTTAATCCCTAAAAATTCAATAGCGCCACTCTCCTTCCCATTGGCGAACTGAGATTGGCAGTAAACTATTTTTCCTTTAATGTTTGTTGGTTTTCTCTAGTTTCCAATTTGTTTGATTCTCCTATAACATTGTTTTTTTTTTTCAAAAATTATCTACATTGTTCTAGCTTTACAAAAATATGAGAAAATCGTAGAATTCATAAGCTATCATCGAGAATATAATATATAAAAATATAATTTTCGATATAAAAATACCACTTTTATGTCTCAGTTGCTGCTTTATGTCAACTTCGGTAAGATGAAGAAAGTTAGTTATCTTAAATATGTGAAGTTAATGTTCAGGAGCTACACAATATCGATCGCTAGATGTGTGTATACAAGAAAATCGAATTTATATCTAAATATAAGGTTATGGAATTCTTCCAAATGCGTTATGGCTTTATGTCAGCTTCAGTAAGATGTAGAAAGTTAGTTAATTTAAATATTTTAAGTTAATGATTTGAAGCAACTAAATATCGATTGCTAAATGCGTATATACAAGAAAATCGACTTTGTATCTAAATATAAGATTTTAGAATTCTTCCAAATGCACTGCCGTTATGGATTTATGTCTACTTCAGTAAGATGAAGAAAGTTAATTAACTTAAAAATGTGAAGTTATTGATTTTAAGCCATGCAAAATCGATTGCTTAATGCATATATACAAGAAAATCGACTTTAAACTTTAATATAAGATTTTATAATTCTTCCAAATGCACTGCCGTTATGGATTTATGTCTACTTCAGTAAGATGAAGAAAGTTAATTAACTTAAAAATGTGAAGCTGATGATTAGAAGCTACTCAATATCGAATGCAATATACGTATATACAAGAAAATCCAGTTTTCATATCTAAGTATAATATTACGGAATTTTCGCAAATGCACTGCCGTTATGGCTTTATGACAACTTCAGTAAAATGAAGAAGGTTAGTTAACTTAGATATGTGAAGTGATTTGAAGCATCTCAGTATCGATTGCTAAATGTGAATATACAAGAAAATCGAATTGACGATATCGATTGCTAAATGCGTATAAAAAAGAAAATCGATTTTATACCTAAATATAAGATTTTATAATTCTTCCAAATGCACTGCCGTTATGGATTTATGTCTACTTCAGTAAGATGAAGAAAGTTAATTAACTTAAAATTGTGAAGTTATTGATTTTAAGCCATGCAAAATCGATTGCTTAATGCATATATACAAGAAAATCGACTTTAGACTTTAATATAAGATTTTATAATTCTTCCAAATGCACTGCCGTTATGGATTTATGTCTACTTCAGTAAGATGAAGAAAGTTAATTAACTTAAAATTGTGAAGTTATTGATTTTAAGCCATGCAAAATCGATTGCTTAATGCATATATACAAGAAAATCGACTTTAAACTTTAATATAAGATTTTATAATTCTTCCAAATGCACTGCCGTTATGGATTTATGTCTACTTCAGTCAGATGAAGAAAGTTAATTAACTTAAAAATGTGAAGTTATTGATTTTAAGCCATGCAAAATCGATTGCTAAATGCGTATATACAAGAAAATCGATATTATACTTTAATATAAGATTTTAGAATTCTTAAAAATGCAATGCCGTTATGGATTTTCGTCAACTTCAATTAGATGAAGAAGGTTTCTTATCTAAAATATGTGAAGTTAATGATTTAAAGCAACACCATATCGATTGCTAAAAGTGTTTATACAATAAAATCGAATTTATACCTATGTAAATATAAGATTTTTGAATTCTTCCAAATGCACTGCTGTTATGGTTTTGTGCCAACTTCAGTAAAATTCAGAAAGTTAATTAACTGAAATATGTGAAGTTAATGATTTGAAGCAACTCAATATCGATTGCTATATACGAATATACAGGAAAATCGACTTTATACATAAATATAAGATTTTGGAAATCTTCCAAATGCACTGCAGGTTTGGCTTTATGTCATTTTCAGTAAGATGAAAAAAGTTAATAATCTTAAATATGTAAAGTTAATGTTCAGAAGCTACTCAATATCGACTGCTTAATGCGTATATACAAGAAAATCGAATTTATATCTAAATATAAGATTATGGAATTTTTCCAAGTGCACCGCAGTTATAGCTTTATGTCAACTTCAGTAAGATGTAAAAGGTTAATTAACTTAATATGTAAAGTTAATGAATAGAGGCTACTCAATATCGACTGGTAAATGCGTATATACAAGAAAATCGACTTTATATCTAAATATAAGGTTATGAAATTCTTCCAAATGCACTGCTGTTTTGGATTTGTGCAAACTTCAGTAAGATACAGAAAGTTAATTATCTGAAATATGTGAGTTAATGATTTGAAGCAACTCAATATCGATCGCTAAATACGAATATACAAGAAAATCGACATTATACATAAATATAAGATTTTTGAATTCTTCCAAATGCCCTGCCGTTATGGCTTAATGTGAACTTCAGTAGGATGAAGAAAGTTAATCATCTTAAATATGTAGAATTATTGAATAGAAAAGCTACTCAATATCGACCGCTAAATGCGTATATACAAGAAAATCGGCTTTATATCTAAATATAAGATTTTGGTTCCTCTAAAATGCACTGCCGTTATAGCTTTATGTCAACTTCGGTAAGATGAAGGAAGTTAATTAACTTAAATATGTGAAGCTAATGATTAGAATCATCTCAATATCGATTGCTAAATCTGAATATGCAAGAAAATCGACTTTATATCTAAATATAAGATTTTGGAAATCTTCTAAGTGCACTGTCGTTATGGCTTTATGCAAACTTCAGTAAGATGAAGAAAGTTAATCATCTTAAATATGTAAAGTTAGTGAAAAGAAGAAGCTACTCAATATCGACTGCTAAAGGCGTGTATACAAGAAAATTGACTTTATATCTAATTATAAGATTATGGAATTCTTCCAAATGCACTGCTGTTATGGATTTGTGCCAACTTCAGTAAGATGCAGAAAGTTAATTAACTGAAATATGTGAAGTTAATGATGTGAAGCAACTCAATATCGATTGCTAAATACATATATGCAAGAAAATCGACTTTATATCTGCATAAATATGAGGTTATGGAATTCTTTTAAAGCACTGCCGTTATGGCTCTATGTCAACTCCAATTATATGAAGAAGGTTTGATATCTAAAATATGTGAAGTTACTGATTTAAAGCAACACCATATCGATTGCTAAATGTGTATATACAATAAAATCGAATTTATACATAAATATAAGATTTTTGAATTCTTCCAAATGCACTGCCGTTATGGCTTTATGTCAACTTCGGTAAGATGAAGAAAGTCAATTAACTTAAATATGTGAAGTTAATGATTTGAAGCAATGCAAAATCGGTTGCTAAATTCGTATTTACAAGAAAATTGACTTTATACTTTAATATAAGATTTTAGAATTCTGCTAAATGCACTGTCGATATGGCTTTATGCCAACTTCAGTAAGATGAAGAAAGTTAATCATCTTAAATATGTAAAGTTAATGAATAGAAGAAGCTGCGCAATATCGACTGCTAGAGGCATATATACAAGAAAATCGACTTTATATATAAATATAAGATTATGGAATTCTTCCAAATGCACTGCCATTATGGCTTTATGTCAACTAACTTAAATACGTGAAGTTATTAATTTTAAGCCATGCAAAATCGATTGCTAAATGCGTATATACAAGAAAATCGATATTATACTTTAATATAAAATTTTAGAATTCTTCCAAATGCAATGCCGTTATGGATTTTCGTCCACTTCAATTAGAAGAAGAATTCAAGAAGGTTTCTTATCTAAAATATGTGAAGTTACTGATTTAAAGCAACACCATATCGATTGCTAAATGTGTATATACAATAAAATCGAATTTATACTTTAATATAAGATTTTAGAATTCTTCCAAATGCCCTGCCGTTATGGCTTTATGTCCACTTCGGTAAGATGAAGAAAGTTAATTCACTTAAATATGTGAAGCTAATGATTTGAGGCAACTCAATATATATTGTTAAATATGAATATACAAGAAAATCGACTTTATACATACATAAAAGATTTTTGAGTTCTTCCAAATGCACTGCCTTTATGGCTTTATGTCAACTTCAGTAAGATGAAGAAAGTTAATTAACTTAAATATGTGAAGCTAATGGTTTGAAGCATCGCAATAACGATTGCAAAATCTGTATATACAAGAAGAGCGACTTTATATCTAAATATGAGGTTATGGAATTCTTCCAAAGCACTGCCGTTATGGCTTTATGTCAACTTCAGTAAGATGAAGAAAGTTAATAAACTTAAATATGTGAAGCTAATGATTTGAGGCAACTCAATATCGATTGCTAAATGCGTATATACAAGAAAATCGACTTTATATCTAAATATTAGGTTATGGAAATCTTCCAAATGCACTGCCGTTATGGCCTAATGTCAACTTCAATTAGATGAAGAAGGTTTGTTATCTAAAATATGTGAAGTTAATGATTTAAAGCAACACTATAGCGATTGCTAAATGTGTATATACAATAAAATCGAATTTATACATATGTAAATATAAGATTTTTGAATTCTTCCAAATGCACTGCCGTTATGGCTTTATGTCAACTTCAGTAAGATGTAAAAAAATAATTAGCTGTAATATGTAAAGTTAATGAGTAGAAGCTACTCAGTATCTACTGCTAAATGCGTATATACAAGAAAATCGACTTTATATCTAAATATAAGATTTTGGAATTCTTCCAAATGCATTGCTGTTAAGGATATACAAGAGAGTCGACTTTATACATAAATATAAGATCTTTGAATTCTTCCAAATGCCCTGCCGTTATGGCTTTATGTCAACTTCAGTAGGATGAAGAAAGTTAATCATCTTAAATACGTAGAGTTATTGAATAGAAAAGCTACTCAATATCGACCTCTAAATGCGTATATACAAGAAAATCGACTTTATACCTAAATATAAGATTTTGGAAATCTTCCAAATGCACTGCGGTTATGGCTTTATGTCATTTACAGTAAGATGAAGAAAGTTAATAATCTTAAATGTGTAAAATTAATGTTCAGAAGCTACTCAATATCGACTGCTAAATGTGAATATACAAGAAAATCGAATTTATATCTAAATGTAAGGTTTTGGAATTCTTCTAAGTGAACTGTCGTTATGGCTTTATGCCAACTTCAAAAAGATGAAGAAAGTTTATCATCTTAAATATGTAAAGTTAATGAATAGAAGCTACTCAATATCGACTGCTAAATGTGAATATACAAGAAAATGGACTTTATATCTAAATATAAGATTATGGAATTTTTGCAAATGCACTGCCGTTATGGCTTTATGCCAACTTCAGTAAGATGAAGAAAGTTAATCATCTTAAATATGTAAAGGTAATGATAAGAAGCTAATCGATATCGATTGTTAGCTATGTGTATACAAGAAAATCGACTTTATACCTAAATACATGATTTTGGAATTCTTCCAAATGCACTGCCAATATGGCTTTATGTCACTTTCAGTAAGATGAAGAAACTTAATAATCTTAAATGTGTAAGGTTAATGTTCAGAAGCTACTCAATATACCAAATGCACTGTCGTTATAGCTTTATGTCAACTTCAGTAAGATGTAGAAAGTTAGTTAACTTAAATATGTGAAGTTAATGATAAGAAGCTACTCAATATCGGTTGCTAGATGTGTGTACACAAGAAGACCCACTTTGTATCTAAGTATGGGGTTATCAAATTCTTCCAAAGGCACTGCCGTTATGGCCTTATGTCAGCTTCAGTAAGATGAAGAAAGTTAGTTAACTTAAATATGTGAAGTTAATGATTAGAAGCTACTCAATATCTCAATATCGATCGCTAGATGTGTGTATACAAGAAAATCGACTTTGTATCTGAATATAAGATTTTGGAATTCTTCCAAATGCCGTTATGGCTTTATGCCAGTTTCAGTAAGATGAAGAAAGTTAATCATCTTAAATATGTAAGTAAGTGATTTAAACCATCTCAATATCGATAACAAAATCTGTATATACAAGAAGACCGACTTTATACCTAAATATGAGATTTTGGAATTCTTGCAAATGCACCGCCGTTATGGCTTTATGTCAACTTCAGTAAGATGAAGAAAGTTAATTTACTTCAATATGTACTGTTAATGTTCAGAAGCTACTCAATATACCAAATGCACTGTCGTTATAGCTTTATGTCAACTTCAGTAAGATGTAGAAAGTTAGTTAACTTAAATATGTGAAGTTAATGATAAGAAGCTACTCAATATCGGTTGCTAGATGTGTGTACACAAGAAGACCCACTTTGTATCTAAGTATGGGGTTATCAAATTCTTCCAAAGCACTGCCGTTATGGCCTTATGTCAGCTTCAGTAAGATGAAGAAAGTTAGTTAACTTAAATATGTGAAGTTAATGATTAGAAGCTACTCAATATCTCAATATCGATCGCTAGATGTGTGTATACAAGAAAATCGACTTTGTATCTGAATATAAGATTTTGGAATTCTTCCAAATGCCGTTATGGCTTTATGCCAGTTTCAGTAAGATGAAGAAAGTTAATCATCTTAAATATGTAAGTAAGTGATTTAAACCATCTCAATATCGATAACAAAATCTGTATATACAAGAAGACCGACTTTATATCTATATATGAGGTTATGAAATTCTTCCAAAGGCACTGCCGTTATGGCTTTATGCCAACTTCAGTAAGATGAAGAAAGTTAATAATCTTAAATATGTAAAGTTAATGATTAGAAGCTACTCAGTATCGGTTGCTAGATGTGCGTACACAAGAAAATCGACTTTATACATAAATATAAGACTTTGGAATTCTTCCAAATGCACTGCGGTTATGGCTTTATGTCACTTTCAGTAAGATGAAGAAAGTTAATAATCTTAAATATGTAAAGGTAATGTTCAGAAGCTACGCAATATCGATCGCTAGATGTGTGTATACAAGAAAATCGAATTCATATCTATATATAAGGTTATGAAATTCTTCCAAATGCCCTGCCGTTATGGCTTTATGCCAACTTCGGTAAGATGAAGAAAGTTAATAATCTTAAATATGTAAAGTTAATGTTCAGAAGCTACGCAATATCGATCGCTAGATGTGTGTATACAAGAAAATCGAATTTATATCTAAATATAAGGTTATGGAATTCTTCCAAATGCGTTATGGCTTTATGTCAGCTTCAGTAAGATGTAGAAAGTTAGTTAATTTAAATATTTTAAGTTAATGATTTGAAGCAACTAAATATCGATTGCTAAATGCGTATATACAAGAAAATCGACTTTGTATCTAAATATAAGATTTTAGAATTCTTCCAAATGCACTGCCGTTATGGATTTATGTCTACTTCAGTAAGATGAAGAAAGTTAATTAACTTAAAAATGTGAAGTTATTGATTTTAAGCCATGCAAAATCGATTGCTTAATGCATATATACAAGAAAATCGACTTTAAACTTTAATATAAGATTTTATAATTCTTCCAAATGCACTGCCGTTATGGATTTATGTCTACTTCAGTAAGATGAAGAAAGTTAATTAACTTAAAAATGTGAAGCTGATGATTAGAAGCTACTCAATATCGAATGCAATATACGTATATACAAGAAAATCCAGTTTTCATATCTAAGTATAAGATTACGGAATTTTTGCAAATGCACTGCCGTTATGGCTTTATGACAACTTCAGTAAAATGAAGAAGGTTAGTTAACTTAGATATGTGAAGTGATTTGAAGCATCTCAGTATCGATTGCTAAATGTGAATATACAAGAAAATCGAATTGACGATATCGATTGCTAAATGCGTATAAAAAAGAAAATCGATTTTATACCTAAATATAAGATTTTAGAATTCTTCCAAATGCACTGCCGTTATGGATTTATGTCTACTTCAGTAAGATGAAGAAAGTTAATTAACTTAAAATTGTGAAGTTATTGATTTTAAGCCATGCAAAATCGATTGCTTAATGCATATATACAAGAAAATCGACTTTAGACTTTAATATAAGATTTTATAATTCTTCCAAATGCACTGCCGTTATGGATTTATGTCTACTTCAGTAAGATGAAGAAAGTTAATTAACTTAAAAATGTGAAGTTATTAATTTTAAGCCATGCAAAATCGATTGCTAAATGCGTATATACAAGAAAATCGATATTATACTTTAATATAAAATTTTAGAATTCTTCCAAATGCAATGCCGTTATGGATTTTCGTCAACTTCAATTAGAAGAAGAATTCAAGAAGGTTTCTTATCTAAAATATGTGAAGTTAATGATTTAAAGCAACACCATATCGATTGCTAAAAGTGTTTATACAATAAAATCGAATTTATACATATGTAAATATAAGATTTTTGAATTCTTCCAAATGCACTGCTGTTATGGTTTTGTGCCAACTTCAGTAAAATGCAGAAAGTTAATTAACTGAAATATGTGAAGTTAATGATTTGAAGTAACTCAATATCGATTGCTATATACGAATATACAAGAAAATCGACTTTATACATAAATATAAGATTTTGGAAATCTTCCAAATGCACTGCAGGTTTGGCTTTATGTCATTTTCAGTAAGATGAAAAAAGTTAATAATCTTAAATATGTAAAGTTAATGTTCAGAAGCTACTCAATATCGACTGCTTAATGCGTATATACAAGAAAATCGACTTTATATCTAAATATACGATTATGGAATTTTTGCAAATGCACTGCCGTTATGGCTTTATGCCAACTTCAGTAAGATGAAGAAAATTAATCATCTTAAATATGTAAAGTTAATGATTAGAAGCTACTCAATATCGATTGCTAGATATGTGTATACAAGAAAATCGAATTTATATCTAAATATAAGATTATGGAATTTTTCCAAGTGCACCGCAGTTATAGCTTTATGTCAACTTCAGTAAGATGTAAAAGGTTAATTAACTTAATATGTAAAGTTAATGAATAGAGGCTACTCAATATCGACTGGTAAATGCGTATATACAAGAAAATCGACTTTATATCTAAATATAAGGTTATGAAATTCTTCCAAATGCACTGCTGTTTTGGATTTGTGCCAACTTCAGTAAGATACAGAAAGTTAATTATCTGAAATATGTGAGTTAATGATTTGAAGCAACTCAATATCGATCGCTAAATACGAATATACAAGAAAATCGACATTATACATAAATATAAGATTTTTGAATTCTTCCAAATGCCCTGCCGTTATGGCTTTATGTGAACTTCAGTAGGATGAAGAAAGTTAATCATCTTAAATATGTAGAATTATTGAATAGAAAAGCTACTCAATATCGACCGCTAAATGCGTATATACAAGAAAATCGGCTTTATATCTAAATATAAGATTTTGGTTCCTCTAAAATGCACTGCCGTTATAGCTTTATGTCAACTTCGGTAAGATGAAGGAAGTTAATTAACTTAAATATGTGAAGCTAATGATTAGAATCATCTCAATATCGATTGCTAAATCTGAATATGCAAGAAAATCGACTTTATATCTGCATAAATATGAGGTTATGGAATTCTCTTAAAGCACTGCCGTTATGGCTCTATGTCAACCCCAATTATATGAAGAAGGTTTGTTATCTAAAATATGTGAAGTTAATGATGTGAAGCAACACCATATCGATTGCTAAATGTGTATATACAATAAAATCGAATTTATACATAAATATAAGATTTTTGAATTCTTCCAAATGCACTGCCGTTATGGCTTTATGTCAACTTCGGTAAGATGAAGAAAGTCAATTTACTTAAATATGTGAAGTTAATGATTTGAAGCAATGCAAAATCGATTGCTAAATTCGTATTTACAAGAAAATTGACTTTATACTTTAATATAAGATTTTAGAATTCTGCTAAATGCACTGTCGATATGGCTTTATGCCAACTTCAGTAAGATGAAGAAAGTTAATCATCTTAAATATGTAAAGTTAATGAATAGAAGAAGCTGCGCAATATCGACTGCTAGAGGCATATATACAAGAAAATCGACTTTATATATAAATATAAGATTATGGAATTCTTCCAAATGCACTGCCATTATGGCTTTATGTCAACTAACTTAAATACGTGAAGTTAATGATTTGCAGCAATGCAAAATCGATTGCTAAATGCGTATATACAAGAAAATCGATATTATACTTTAATATAAGATTTTAGAATTCTTCCAAATGCCCTGCCGTTATGGCTTTATGTCCACTTCGGTAAGATGAAGAAAGTTAATTCACTTAAATATGTGAAGCTAATGATTTGAGGCAACTCAATATATATTGTTAAATATGAATATACAAGAAAATCGACTTTATACATACATAAAAGATTTTTGAGTTCTTCCAAATGCACTGCCTTTATGGCTTTATGTCAACTTCAGTAAGATGAAGAAAGTTAATTAACTTAAATATGTGAAGCTAATGGTTTGAAGCATCGCAATAACGATTGCAAAATCTGTATATACAAGAAGACCGACTTTATATCTAAATATGAGGTTATGGATTTCTTCCAAAGCACTGCCGTTATGGCTTTATGTCAACTTCAGTAAGATGAAGAAAGTTAATAAACTTAAATATGTGAAGCTAATGATTTGAGGCAACTCAATATCGATTGCTAAATGCGTATATACAAGAAAATCGACTTTATATCTAAATATGAGGTTATGGAAATCTTCCAAATGCACTGCCGTTATGGCTTAATGTCAACTTCAATTAGATGAAGAAGGTTTGTTATCTAAAATATGTGAAGTTAATGATTTAAAGCAACACTATAGCGATTGCTAAATGTGTATATACAATAAAATCGAATTTATACATATGTAAATATAAGATTTTTGAATTCTTCCAAATGCACTGCCGTTATGGCTTTATGTCAACTTCAGTAAGATGTAAAAAAATAATTAGCTGTAATATGTAAAGTTAATGAGTAGAAGCTACTCAGTATCTACTGCTAAATGCGTATATACAAGAAAATCGACTTTATATCTAAATATAAGATTTTGGAATTCTTCCAAATGCACTGCTGTTAAGGATATACAAGAGAGTCGACTTTATACATAAATATAAGATCTTTGAATTCTTCCAAATGCCCTGCCGTTATGGCTTTATGTCAACTTCAGTAGGATGAAGAAAGTTAATCATCTTAAATACGTAGAGTTATTGAATAGAAAAGCTACTCAATATCGACCGCTAAATGCGTATATACAAGAAAATCGACTTTATACCTAAATATAAGATTTTGGAAATCTTCCAAATGCACTGCGGTTATGGCTTTATGTCATTTACAGTAAGATGAAGAAAGTTAATAATCTTAAATGTGTAAAATTAATGTTCAGAAGCTACTCAATATCGACTGCTAAATGTGAATATACAAGAAAATCGAATTTATATCTAAATGTAAGGTTTTGGAATTCTTCTAAGTGAACTGTCGTTATGGCTTTATGCCAACTTCAGTAAGATGAAGAAAGTTTATCATCTTAAATATGTAAAGTTAATGAATAGAAGCTACTCAATATCGACTGCTAAATGTGAATATACAAGAAAATCGAATTTATATCTAAATGTAAGGTTTTGGAATTCTTCTAAGTGAACTGTCGTTATGGCTTTATGCCAACTTCAAAAAGATGAAGAAAGTTTATCATCTTAAATATGTAAAGTTAATGAATAGAAGCTACTCAATATCGACTGCTAAATGTGAATATACAAGAAAATGGACTTTATATCTAAATATAAGATTATGGAATTTTTGCAAATGCACTGCCGTTATGGCTTTATGCCAACTTCAGTAAGATGAAGAAAGTTAATCATCTTAAATATGTAAAGGTAATGATAAGAAGCTAATCGATATCGATTGTTAGCTATGTGTATACAAGAAAATCGACTTTATACCTAAATACAAGATTTTGGAATTCTTCCAAATGCACTGCCAATATGGCTTTATGTCACTTTCAGTAAGATGAAGAAACTTAATAATCTTAAATGTGTAAGGTTAATGTTCAGAAGCTACACAATATCGATTGCTAGATGTGTGTATACAAGAAAGTCGAATTTATATCTAAATATAAGTATATGGAATTTTTCCTAGTGCACCGCCGTTATGGCTTTATGTCAACTTCAGTAAGATGAAGAAAGTTAATTTACTTCAATATGTACTGTTAATGTTCAGAAGCTACTCAATATACCAAATGCACTGTCGTTATAGCTTTATGTCAACTTCAGTAAGATGTAGAAAGTTAGTTAACTTAAATATGCGAAGTTAATGATAAGAAGCTACTCAATATCGGTTGCTAGATGTGTGTACACAAGAAGACCCACTTTGTATCTAAGTATGGGGTTATCAAATTCTTCCAAAGGCACTGCCGTTATGGCCTTATGTCAGCTTCAGTAAGATGAAGAAAGTTAGTTAACTTAAATATGTGAAGTTAATGATTAGAAGCTACTCAATATCTCAATATCGATCGCTAGATGTGTGTATACAAGAAAATCGACTTTGTATCTGAATATAAGATTTTGGAATTCTTCCAAATGCCGTTATGGCTTTATGCCAACTTCAGTAAGATGAAGAAAGTTAATCATCTTAAATATGTAAGTAAGTGATTTAAACCATCTCAATATCGATAACAAAATCTGTATATACAAGAAGACCGACTTTATACCTAAATATGAGATTTTGGAATTCTTGCAAATGCACCGCCGTTATGGCTTTATGTCAACTTCAGTAAGATGAAGAAAGTTAATTTACTTCAATATGTACTGTTAATGTTCAGAAGCTACTCAATATACCAAATGCACTGTCGTTATAGCTTTATGTCAACTTCAGTAAGATGTAGAAAGTTAGTTAACTTAAATATGTGAAGTTAATGATAAGAAGCTACTCAATATCGGTTGCTAGATGTGTGTACACAAGAAGACCCACTTTGTATCTAAGTATGGGGTTATCAAATTCTTCCAAAGCACTGCCGTTATGGCCTTATGTCAGCTTCAGTAAGATGAAGAAAGTTAGTTAACTTAAATATGTGAAGTTAATGATTAGAAGCTACTCAATATCTCAATACGATCTAGAATACAAGAAAATCTTTGTATCTGAATATAAGGTTTTGGAATTCTTATGCCGTTATCTTTATGCTGAAGAAAGTTAATCATCTTAAATATGTAAGTAAGTGATTTAAACCATCTCAATATCGATAACAAAATCTGTATATACAAGAAGACCGACTTTATATCTATATATGAGGTTATGAAATTCTTCCAAAGGCACTGCCGTTATGGCTTTATGCCAACTTCAGTAAGATGAAGAAAGTTAATAATCTTAAATATGTAAAGTTAATGATTAGAAGCTACTCAGTATCGGTTGCTAGATGTGCGTACACAAGAAAATCGACTTAATACATAAATATAAGACTTTGAAATTCTTCCAAATGCACTGCGGTTATGGCTTTATGTCACTTTCAGTAAGATGAAGAAAGTTAATAATCTTAAATATGTAAAGGTAATGTTCAGAAGCTACGCAATATCGATCGCTAGATGTGTGTATACAAGAAAATCGAATTCATATCTATATATAAGGTTATGAAATTCTTCCAAGTGCCCTGCCGTTATGGCTTTATGCCAACTTCGGTAAGATGAAGAAAGTTAATAATCTTAAATATGTAAAGTTAATGTTCAGAAGCTACGCAATATCGATCGCTAGATGTGTGTATACAAGAAAATCGAATTTATATCTAAATATAAGGTTATGGAATTCTTACAAATGCGTTATGGCTTTATGTCAGCTTCAGTAAGATGTAGAAAGTTAGTTAATTTAAATATTTTAAGTTAATGATTTGAAGCAACTCAATATCGATTGCTAAATGCGTATATACAAGAAAATCGACTTTGTATCTAAATATAAGATTTGGGAATTCTTCCAAATGCCGTTATGGCTTTATGCCAACTTCAGTAAGATGAAGAAAGTTAATTAACTTAAATATGTGAAGCTGATGATTATAAGCTACTCAATATCGAATGCAATATACGTATATACAAGAAAATCCAGTTTTCATATCTAAGTATAAGATTACGGAATTTTCGCAAATGCACTGCCGTTATGGCTTTATGTCAACTTCAGTAAAATGAAGAAGGTTAGTTAACTTAGATATGTGAAGTGATTTGAAGCATCTCAGTATCGATTGCTAAATGTGAATATACAAGAAAATCGAATTGACGATATCGATTGCTAAATGCGTATAAAAAAGAAAATCGATTTTATACCTAAATATAAGATTTTAGAATTCTTCCAAATGCACTGCCGTTATGGATTTATGTCTACTTCAGTAAGATGAAGAAAGTTAATTAACTTAAAATTGTGAAGTTATTGATTTTAAGCCATGCAAAATCGATTGCTTAATGCATATATACAAGAAAATCGACTTTAAACTTTAATATAAGATTTTATAATTCTTCCAAATGCACTGCCGTTATGGCTTTATGTCAACTTCAGTAAGATGAAGAAGGTTAATTAACTTAAAATTGTGAAGTTATTGATTTTAAGCCATGCAAAATCGATTGCTTAATGCATATATACAAGAAAATCGACTTTAAACTTTAATATAAGATTTTATAATTCTTCCAAATGCACTGCCGTTATGGATTTATGTCTACTTCAGTCAGATGAAGAAAGTTAATTAACTTAAAAATGTGAAGTTATTGATTTTAAGCCATGCAAAATCGATTGCTAAATGCGTATATACAAGAAAATCGATATTATACTTTAATATAAGATTTTAGAATTCTTAAAAATGCAATGCCGTTATGGATTTTCGTCAACTTCAATTAGATGAAGAAGGTTTCTTATCTAAAATATGTGAAGTTAATGATTTAAAGCAACACCATATCGATTGCTAAAAGTGTTTATACAATAAAATCGAATTTATACCTATGTAAATATAAGATTTTTGAATTCTTCCAAATGCACTGCTGTTATGGTTTTGTGCCAACTTCAGTAAAATTCAGAAAGTTAATTAACTGAAATATGTGAAGTTAATGATTTGAAGCAACTCAATATCGATTGCTATATACGAATATACAGGAAAATCGACTTTATACATAAATATAAGATTTTGGAAATCTTCCAAATGCACTGCAGGTTTGGCTTTATGTCATTTTCAGTAAGATGAAAAAAGTTAATAATCTTAAATATGTAAAGTTAATGTTCAGAAGCTACTCAATATCGACTGCTTAATGCGTATATACAAGAAAATCGAATTTATATCTAAATATAAGATTATGGAATTTTTCCAAGTGCACCGCAGTTATAGCTTTATGTCAACTTCAGTAAGATGTAAAAGGTTAATTAACTTAATATGTAAAGTTAATGAATAGAGGCTACTCAATATCGACTGGTAAATGCGTATATACAAGAAAATCGACTTTATATCTAAATATAAGGTTATGAAATTCTTCCAAATGCACTGCTGTTTTGGATTTGTGCAAACTTCAGTAAGATACAGAAAGTTAATTATCTGAAATATGTGAGTTAATGATTTGAAGCAACTCAATATCGATCGCTAAATACGAATATACAAGAAAATCGACATTATACATAAATATAAGATTTTTGAATTCTTCCAAATGCCCTGCCGTTATGGCTTAATGTGAACTTCAGTAGGATGAAGAAAGTTAATCATCTTAAATATGTAGAATTATTGAATAGAAAAGCTACTCAATATCGACCGCTAAATGCGTATATACAAGAAAATCGGCTTTATATCTAAATATAAGATTTTGGTTCCTCTAAAATGCACTGCCGTTATAGCTTTATGTCAACTTCGGTAAGATGAAGGAAGTTAATTAACTTAAATATGTGAAGCTAATGATTAGAATCATCTCAATATCGATTGCTAAATCTGAATATGCAAGAAAATCGACTTTATATCTAAATATAAGATTTTGGAAATCTTCTAAGTGCACTGTCGTTATGGCTTTATGCAAACTTCAGTAAGATGAAGAAAGTTAATCATCTTAAATATGTAAAGTTAGTGAAAAGAAGAAGCTACTCAATATCGACTGCTAAAGGCGTGTATACAAGAAAATTGACTTTATATCTAATTATAAGATTATGGAATTCTTCCAAATGCACTGCTGTTATGGATTTGTGCCAACTTCAGTAAGATGCAGAAAGTTAATTAACTGAAATATGTGAAGTTAATGATGTGAAGCAACTCAATATCGATTGCTAAATGCATATATGCAAGAAAATCGACTTTATATCTGCATAAATATGAGGTTATGGAATTCTTTTAAAGCACTGCCGTTATGGCTCTATGTCAACTCCAATTATATGAAGAAGGTTTGATATCTAAAATATGTGAAGTTACTGATTTAAAGCAACACCATATCGATTGCTAAATGTGTATATACAATAAAATCGAATTTATACATAAATATAAGATTTTTGAATTCTTCCAAATGCACTGCCGTTATGGCTTTATGTCAACTTCGGTAAGATGAAGAAAGTCAATTAACTTAAATATGTGAAGTTAATGATTTGAAGCAATGCAAAATCGATTGCTAAATTCGTATTTACAAGAAAATTGACTTTATACTTTAATATAAGATTTTAGAATTCTGCTAAATGCACTGTCGATATGGCTTTATGCCAACTTCAGTAAGATGAAGAAAGTTAATCATCTTAAATATGTAAAGTTAATGAATAGAAGAAGCTGCGCAATATCGACTGCTAGAGGCATATATACAAGAAAATCGACTTTATATATAAATATAAGATTATGGAATTCTTCCAAATGCACTGCC
The DNA here is from genome assembly GCF_016617805.1 of Bactrocera tryoni. Lineage (NCBI taxonomy): Eukaryota > Metazoa > Arthropoda > Insecta > Diptera > Tephritidae > Bactrocera > Bactrocera tryoni. The sequence goes on along the minus strand of NW_024395334.1, from coordinate 4,831 downwards.
ATTATGGCTTTATGTCAACTAACTTAAATACGTGAAGTTAATGATTTGCAGCAATGCAAAATCGATTGCTAAATGCGTATATACAAGAAAATCGATATTATACTTTAATATAAGATTTTAGAACTCTTCCAAATGCCCTGCCGTTATGGCTTTATGTCCACTTCGGTAAGATGAAGAAAGTTAATTCACTTAAATATGTGAAGCTAATGATTTGAGGCAACTCAATATATATTGTTAAATATGAATATACAAGAAAATCGACTTTATACATACATAAAAGATTTTTGAGTTCTTCCAAATGCACTGCCTTTATGGCTTTATGTCAACTTCAGTAAGATGAAGAAAGTTAATTAACTTAAATATGTGAAGCTAATGGTTTGAAGCATCGCAATAACGATTACAAAATCTGTATATACAAGAAGAGCGACTTTATATCTAAATATGAGGTTATGGAATTCTTCCAAAGCACTGCCGTTATGGATTTGTGTCAACTTCAGTAAGATGCAGAAAGTTAATTAACTGAAATATGTGAAGTTAAGGATTTGAAGCAACTCAGTATCGATTGCTAAATGCGTATATACAAGAAAATCGACTTTATATCTAAATATAAGATTAAGGAATTTTCGCAAATGCACTGCCGTTATGGCTTTATGCCAACTTCAGTAAGATGAAGAAAGTTAATCATCTTAAATATGTAAAGTTAATGATTTGAAGCATCTCAATATCGATAGAAAATCTATTTATACAAGAAGACCGATTTTATGTCTAAATAGACGTTATAAAATTCTTCCAAAGGCACTTCCGTTATGGCTTTATGTCTACTTCAGTAAGATGAAGAAAGCTAATCATCTTAAATATGTTAAGATAATGATTAGAAGCTACTCAATATCGATTGCTAAATGCGTATATACAAGAAAATCGTCTTTATACCTAAATATAAGATTTTGGAATTCTTCCAAATGCACTGCCGTTATGGCTTTATGTCACTTTCAGTAAGATAAAGAAAGTGAATAATCTTAAATATGTAAAGTTAATGTTCAGAAGCTACGCAATATCGATCGCTAGATGTGTGTATACAAGAAAATCGAATTTATATCTAAATATAAGGTTATGGAATTCTTCCAAATGCACTGCCGTTATGGCTTTACGTCAACTTCAGTAAGATGTAGAAAGTTAGTTAATTTAAATATTTTAAGTTAGTGATTTGAAACAACTCAATATCGATTGCTTAATGCGTATATACAAGAAAATCGACTTTATACTTTAATATAAGATTTTGGAATTCTTCCAAATGCACTGCCGTTATGGCTTTATGCCAACTTCAGTAAGATGAAGAAAGTTAATCATCTTTAATATGTAAAGTTAATGATTAGAAGCTACTCAATATTGATTGATAGATGTGCGTATACAAGAAAGTCGATTTTATATCTAAATATAAGATCTTGGAATTCTTCCAATTTCACTGCCGTTATGGCTTTATGCCAACTTCAGTAAGATGAAGAAAGTTAATCATCTTAAATATGTAAAGTTAATGATAAGAAGCTACTCAATATCGATTGCTAGATATGTGTGTACAAGAAAATCGACTTTATACCTAAATATGAGATTTTGGAATTCTTCCAAATGCACTGCCGTTATGGCTTTATGTCACTTTCAGTAAGATGAAGAAAGTGAATAATCTTAAATATGTAAAGTTAATGTTCAAAAGCTACGCAATATCGATCGCTAGATGTGTGTATACAAGAAAATCGAATTTATATCTAAATATAAGTTTATGGAATTCTTCCAAATGCGCTGCCGTTATGGCTTTATGTCAACTTCAGTAAGATGTAGAAAGTTAGTTAACTTAAATATGTGAAGTTAATGATAAGAAGCTACTCAATATCGGTTGCTAGATGTGTGTACACAAGAAGACCCACTTTGTATCTAAGTATGGGGTTATCAATTTCTTCCAAAGGCACTGCCGTTATGGCCTTATGTCAGCTTCAGTAAGATGAAGAAAGTTAGTTAACTTAAATATGTGAAGTTAATGATTAGAAGCTACTCAATATCTCAATATCGATCGCTAGATGTGTGTATACAAGAAAATCGACTTTGTATCTGAATATAAAATTTTGGAATTCTTCCAAATGCCGTTATGGCTTTATGCCAACTTCAGTAAGCTGAAGAAAGTTAATCATCTTAAATATGTAAGTAAGTGATTTAAACCATCTCAATATCGATAACAAAATCTGTATATACAAGAAGACCGACTTTATATCTATATATGAGGTTATGAAATTCTTCCAAAGGCACTGCCGTTATGGCTTTATGCCAACTTCAGTAAGATGAAGAAAGTTAATAATCTTAAATATGTAAAGTTAATGATTAGAAGCTACTCAGTATCGGTTGCTTGATGTGCGTACACAAGAAAATCGACTTTATACATAAATATAAGACTTTGGAATTCTTCCAAATGCACTGCGGTTATGGCTTTATGTCACTTTCAGTAAGATGAAGAAAGTTAATAATCTTAAATATGTAAAGGTAATGTTCAGAAGCTACGCAATATCGATCGCTAGATGTGTGTATACAAGAAAATCGAATTCATATCTATATATGAGGTTATGAAATTCTTCCAAATGCCCTGCCGTTATGGCTTTATGCCAACTTCGGTAAGATGAAGAAAGTTAATAATCTTAAATATGTAAAGTTAATGTTCAGAAGCTACGCAATATCGATCGCTAGATGTGTGTATACAAGAAAATCGAATTTATATCTAAATATAAGGTTACGGAATTCTTCCAAATGCGTTATGGCTTTATGTCAGCTTCAGTAAGATGAAGAAAGTTAATAATCTTAAATATGTAAAGTTAATGATTAGAAGCTACTCAGTATCGGTTGCTAGATGTGTGTACACAAGAAGACCCACTTTGTATCTAAGTATGGGGTTATCAAATTCTTCCAAAGGCACTGCCGTTATGGCCTTATGTCAGCTTCAGTAAGATGAAGAAAGTTAGTTAATTTAAATATTTTAACTTAATGATTTGAAGCAACTAAATATCGATTGCTAAATGCGTATATACAAGAAAATCGACTTTGTATCTAAATATAAGATTTTAGAATTCTTCCAAATGCACTGCCGTTATGGATTTATGTCTACTTCAGTAAGATGAAGAAAGTTAATTAACTTAAAAATGTGAAGTTATTGATTTTAAGCCATGCAAAATCGATTGCTTAATGCATATATACAAGAAAATCGACTTTAAACTTTAATATAAGATTTTATAATTCTTCCAAATGCACTGCCGTTATGGATTTATGTCTACTTCAGTAAGATGAAGAAAGTTAATTAACTTAAAAATGTGAAGCTGATGATTAGAAGCTACTCAATATCGAATGCAATATACGTATATACAAGAAAATCCAGTTTTCATATCTAAGTATAAGATTACGGAATTTTCGCAAATGCACTGCCGTTATGGCTTTATGACAACTTCAGTAAAATGAAGAAGGTTAGTTAACTTAGATATGTGAAGTGATTTGAAGCATCTCAGTATCGATTGCTAAATGTGAATATACAAGAAAATCGAATTGACGATATCGATTGCTAAATGCGTATAAAAAAGAAAATCGATTTTATACCTAAATATAAGATTTTATAATTCTTCCAAATGCACTGCCGTTATGGATTTATGTCTACTTCAGTAAGATGAAGAAAGTTAATTAACTTAAAATTGTGAAGTTATTGATTTTAAGCCATGCAAAATCGATTGCTTAATGCATATATACAAGAAAATCGACTTTAAACTTTAATATAAGATTTTATAATTCTTCCAAATGCACTGCCGTTATGGATTTATGTCTACTTCAGTAAGATGAAGAAAGTTAATTAACTTAAAAATGTGAAGTTATTGATTTTAAGCCATGCAAAATCGATTGCTAAATGCGTATATACAAGAAAATCGATATTATACTTTAATATAAGATTTTAGAATTCTTCCAAATGCAATGCCGTTATGGATTTTCGTCAACTTCAATTAGATGAAGAAGGTTTCTTATCTAAAATATGTGAAGTTAATGATTTAAAGCAACACCATATCGATTGCTAAAAGTGTTTATACAATAAAATCGAATTTATACATATGTAAATATAAGATTTTTGAATTCTTCCAAATGCACTGCTGTTATGGTTTTGTGCCAACTTCAGTAAAATGCAGAAAGTTAATTAACTGAAATATGTGAAGTTAATGATTTGAAGCAACTCAATATCGATTGCTATATACGAATATACAAGAAAATCGACTTTATACATAAATATAAGATTTTGGAAATCTTCCAAATGCACTGCAGTTATGGCTTTATGTCATTTTCAGTAAGATGAAAAAAGTTAATAATCTTAAATATGTAAAGTTAATGTTCAGAAGCTACTCAATATCGACTGGTTAATGCGTATATACTAGAAAATCGACTTTATATCTAAATATACGAATATGGAATTTTTGCAAATGCACTGCCGTTATGGCTTTATGCCAACTTCAGTAAGATGAAGAAAATTAATCATCTTAAATATGTAAAGTTTATGATTAGAAGCTACTCAATATCGATTGCTAGATATGTGTATACAAGAAAATCGAATTTATATCTAAATATAAGATTATGGAATTTTTCCAAGTGCACCGCAGTTATAGCTTTATGTCAACTTCAGTAAGATGTAAAAGGTTAATTAACTTAATATGTAAAGTTAATGAATAGAGGCTACTCAATATCGACTGGTAAATGCGTATATACAAGAAAATCGACTTTATATCTAAATATAAGGTTATGAAATTCTTCCAAATGCACTGCTGTT
>NW_024395333.1:0-4495 GCF_016617805.1 Bactrocera tryoni | reverse complement strand
GCAACTCAATATCGACTAAATGTGTATATACAAGAAAATCGACTTTATACCTAAATATAAGATTGTCGAATTCTTCTAAATGCACTGCCGTTATGGCTTTATGTCAACTTCGATAAGACGTAGAAGGCTAATAAACTTTAATATTTGATTATAGTGATTTGAAGCAACTCAACACCGACTGCTAAATATGTATATATAAGAAAATCGACTTTATACCTGAATATAAGATTGTCGAATTCTTCCAACTGCACTGCCGTTATGGCTTTATGTCAACCTCAGCAAGATGAAGAAGGTTAATTAACCTAAATATTTGATGTTAATGATTTGAAGCAACTCAATATCGACTGCTAAATGTGTAAATACAAGAAAATCTACTGTACACCTGAATATAAAATTGTCGTATTCTTCCAAATGCACTGCCGTTATGGCTTTATGCCAACCTCAGCAAGATAAAGAAGGTTAATTAACTTAAATGTTTGATGTTAATGATTTGAAGCAACTCAATATCGACTGCTAAATGTGTAAATACAAGAAAATCGACTTTATACCAGAATAAAAGATTGTCGAATTCTTCCAAATGCACTGCCGTTATGGCTTTATGTCAACTTCAGTAAGATAAAGAAGGTAAATTAACTTAAATGTTTGATGCTAATGATTTGAAGCAACTCAATATCGACTGCTAAATGTGTATATATAAGAAAATCGAATTTATTCCTGAATATAAGATTGTCGAATTCTTCCAAATGCACTGCCGTTATGGCTTTATGTAACTTCAGCAAGATGAAGAAGGTTAATTAACTTAAGTATGTTAAATTAGTGATTTAGGGCAACTCAATATCGACAACTAAATGTGTATATACAAACAAATCGACTTTATACCTGAATATAAGATTGTCGAATTCTTCCAAATGCACTGCCGTTATGGTTTTATGTCAACTTCACCAAGATGAAGAAGGCTAATTAACTTAAATATTTGATGTTAATGATTTGAAGCAACTCAATATCGACTGCTAAATGTGTATATACAAGTAAATCGAATTTATACCTGAATATCAGATTGTCGAATTCTTCCAAATGCATTGCCATTATGGCTTTATCTCAACTTCAGGAAGATGAAGAAGGCTAATTAACTTAAATATTTGATGTTAATGATTTGAAGCAACTCAATATCGACTGCTAAATGTGTCTATACAGGAAAATCGACTTTGTACCTGAATATAAGTTTGTCGAATTCTTCCAATGCACTGATGTTATGGCTTTATGTCAACTTCGGTAAGATGAAGGAGGTTAATTTTCTTAAATATTTGATGATATTGATTTGAAGCAACTCAATATTGACTGCTAAATGTTAACATACAAGAAAATCGACTTTATATCTGAATATTAGATTGTCGAGTTCTTCCAAATGCTCTGCCGTTATGGCGTTATGCCAACTTCAGTAAGATGAAGAAGGTTGATTAACTTAAATATTTATGTTGATGACTTAGAGCAACTTAATATCGACTGCTAAATGTGCATGTACAAGAAAATCGGCTTTCTACCTGAACATAAGTTTGTCGAATTCTTCCAAATGCACTGTCGTTATGAGTTTATGTACACTTTAGCAAGATATAGAAGGTTAATTAACTTTAATATTTGATGTTAATGATTTAAAGCAAATCAATATCGACTTTTAAATGTGTATATACAAGAAAACCGACTTTATACATGAACATAAGATTGTCGAATTCTTTCAGATCCACTGTCATTATTGCTTTATGCACACTTTAGCAAGATATAGAAGGTTAATTAACTTTAATATTTGATGTTAATGATTTAAAGCAACTCCATATCGACTGCTAAATGTGTATGTACAAGAAAATCGACTTTATACCTGAATACAAAATTGTCGAATTCTTCCAAATGCACTGCCGTTATGGCGTTATGCCAACTTCAGTAAGGTGAAGAAGACTAGTTAACTTAAATATGTTAAATTAATGATTTATGACAACTCAATACCGACTGCTAAATGTGTATATACAAGAAAATCGACTTTATACCTGAATATAAAATTGCCGAATTCTTCCAAATGCACTGCCGTTATGGCTTTCTGTCAACTTCAGTAAGATGAAGAAGGTTAATTAACTTAAATTTGTCAAATTAATGGCTTAAAGCAATTCAATATCGACTACTAAATGTGTGTATACAAGAAAATCAACTTTATGCCTGAATATAAGATTGTCGAATTCTTCCAAATGCACCCCCGTTATGGCGTTATGCCAACTTCAGTAAGAAGAAGAAGGCTAGTTAACTAAATTATGTTAAGTTAATGATTGAAACAACTCCTTATCGACTGCTAAATGTGTATGTACAAGAAAATTGACTTTATACCTGAATGTAAGATTGTCGAAATCTTCCAAATGCACTGCCGTCATGATTTTATGCCAACTCCATTAAGACGAAGAAGGCTAGTTAACTTAATTATGTTAAGTTAATGATTGAAACAACTCCTTATCGACTGCTAAATGTGTGTATACAAGAAAATCAACTTTATGCCTGAATATAAGATTGTCGAATTCTTCCAAATGCACCCCCGTTATGGCGTTATGCCAACTTCAGTAAGAAGAAGAAGGCTAGTTAACTAAATTATGTTAAGTTAATGATTGAAACAACTCCATATCGACTGCTAAAGGTGTATGTACAAGAAACTCGTCTTTATACCTGAACATAAGATTGTCGAATTCTTCCAAATGCAGCCCCGTTATGGCGTTATGCCAACTTCAGTAAGATGAAGAAGGCTAGTTAACTTAAATATGTTAAATTAATGATTTAAAGCAACTCCATATCGACTGCTAAATGTGTATGTACACGAAAATTGACTTTGTACCTGAATATAAGATTGCCGAATCCTTCCAAATGCACTGCTGTTATAGCTTCACGTCAACTTCAGTAAAATAAAGAAGGTCAGTTAACTTAAATATTTGATGTTAATGATTTGAAGCAACTTAATATTGGCTGCTAAATGTGTACATTCAAGAAATCGACCTAATACCTGCATATAAGATTGTCGAATTCTTCCAAATGCACTGCCGTTATGGCTTTATATCAACTTCGGTAAGATGAAGAAGGCAACTTAGCCTAAATTTGTTAAATTAATGATTTAAAGCAAATCCATATCGACTTCTTAATGTGTATATACAAGAAAATCGACCTTATACCTGAATATAAGATTGTCGAACTCTTCCAAATGCACTGCCGTTATGGCGTTATGCCAACTTCAGTAAGATGAAGAAGGCAACTTAGCCTAAATTTGTTAAATTAATGATTTAAAGCAAATCCATATCGACTTCTTAATGTGTATATACAAGAAAATCGTTTTTATACCTGAACATTAGATTGTCGAATTCTTCCAACTACACTGCCGTCATGTCTTAATGTCAACTTTAGCAAGATATAGAAGGTTGATTAACTTAAATATTTATGTTGATGACTTAGAGCAACTTAATATCGACTGCTAAATGTGCATATACAAGAAAATCGGCTTTCTACCTGAACATAAGATTGTCGAATTCTTCCAAATGCACTGTCGTTATGAGTTTATGTACACTTTAGCAAGATATAGAAGGTTAATTAACTTAAATATTTGATGTTGATGACTTAAAGCAACTCAGTGCCGACTGCTAAATGTGTACATACAAGAAAATCGACTTTATACCTGAATATAAGATTGTTTATGTCTTCCAAATGCGCTGCCGTTATTGCGTTAAGCCAACTTCAGTAAGATGAAGATGGCAAGTTGACCTAAATTTGTTAAATTAATGATTTAAAGCAACTCCATATCGAGTTTTAAATGTGTATATACAAGAAAATCGACTTTATACCTGAGCATAAGATTGTCGAATTCTTCTACTGCACTGCCGTCATTCCTTAATGTCAACTTTAGCAAGATATAGAAGGTTGATTAACTTAAATATTTGATGTTGATGACTTAAAGCAACTTAATATCGACTGCTTTGTGTGTATATACAAGAAAATCGACTTTATACCTGAATATAAGATTGTCGAATTCTTCCAACTGCACTGCCGTTATGGCTTTACGTCAACTTCAGCAACATGAGGTAGGTTAATAAACTTAAATATTTGATGTTTATGATTTGAAGCAACTCAATACCGACTGCTAAATGTGTATATACAAGAAAATCTACTTTATACCTGAATATAAGATTGTCGAATTCTTCCAAATGCACTGCCGTTATGGCGTTATGCCAACTTCAGTAAGATGAAGAAGGCAACTTAGCCTAAATTTGTTAAATTAATGATTTAAAGCAAATTCATATCGACTTCTTAATGTGTATACACAAGAAAATCGTTTTTATACCTGAACATTAGATTGTCGAATTCTTCCAACTACACTGCCGTCATGTCTTAATGTCAACTTTAGCAAGATATAGAAGGTTGATTAACTTAAATATTTATGTTGATGACTTAGAGCAACTTAATATCGACTGCTAAATGT
>NW_024395332.1:0-4600 GCF_016617805.1 Bactrocera tryoni | reverse complement strand
TTTGATGTTAATGGAGTTGTCATAGAGTTGTCGTTTAGCCATAACGGCAGTGTATTTGGAGCAATTTCGCAACCATATATTAAGGTGTAGAATTGATTTTTTGGTACCTGCACATTAAGCAATGGGTATCAAGTTGCGTAAAAATATGAACTTTATGTATTTCTGTTAATTAGCCGTTTTGATGTTATTGGAGTTGTCATAGGGTTGTCGTATAGCATTAACGACAGTGTATTTGAAGTGATCTCGCAATCATATATGAAGGTGTAAAATTGATTTTTTGGTACATACACATTAAGCAATTGATATCAAGTTGCGTAAAAATGTGAACTTTATGTATTTCTGTTAATTAGCCGTTTTGATGTTATTGGAGTTGTCATAGAGTTGTCGTATAGCATTAACGACAGTGTATTTGGGGCAATTTCACAATTTATATTAAGGTGTAGAATTGATTTTTTGATACATACACATTTAGCAATCGATATCAAGTTAAGTAAAAATATGAACTTTACATATATCTGTTAATTAGTCGTTTCGATGTTATTGGAGTTGTTATAGAGTTGTCGTATGGCCTTAGCGACAATGTATTTGGAACAACTTCAATATCATATATTAAGGTGTAGAATCGACTTTTTGGTACATACACATTAAGCAATCGACATCAAGTTGCGTAAAAATATGAACTTTACATATTTATGCTAATTAGCCGTTTTGATATAATTGGAATTGTGATAGAGTTGTCGTATAGCCATAACGACAGTGTATTTGCAGCAAAATTCGCAACCTTATATTAAGGTGTTGAATTGATTTTTACGTACACACTCATTAAGCAATCGATATCAGGTAGATTAAAAATGTGAACTTTGTGCACTTCTGCTAATAAGAGTTGTCGCATAGCAATAACGACAGTGTATTTGGTACAATTTTACAATTTTAAATTAAGGTGTAGAATTGATTTTTTGGTACATACACATTAAGTAATCGATATTAAGTGGCGTAAAAATATGAACTTTATGTATTTCTGTTAATTAGCCGTTTTGATGTCATTGGAATTGTCATAGCGTTGTCGTATAGCATTAACGACAGTGTATTTGGAACAATTTTACAATTTTAAATTAAGGTGTAGAATTGATTTTTTGGCACCTACACATTAAGCAATTGATATCAAGTTGCGTAAAAATATGAACTTTACATATTTATGCTAGTTAGCCGTTTTTATGTTATTGGAGTTGTCATAGAGTTGTCGTATAACCATAACGACAGTGTATTAGGTGTAGAATTGATTTTTTGGTACATACACATTAAGCAATGGATATAAAGTTGCGTAAAAATATGAACTTTACATGTTTATGCTAGTTAGCCGTTTTTATGTTATTGGAGTTGTCATAGAGTTGTCGTATAACCATAACGACAGTGTATTAGGAGCAATTTCGCAACCTTATATTAAGGTGTAGAATTGATTTTTTGGCACATACACATTAAGCAATTGATATCAAGTTGCGTAAAAATATGAACTTTACATATTTATGCTAGTTAGCCGTTTTTATGTTATTTGAGTTGTCATAGAGTTGTCGTATAACCATAACGACAGTGTATTAGGAGCAATTTCGCAACCTTATATTAAGGTGTAGAATTGATTTTTTGGTACATACGCATGAAGGAATGGATATCAAGTTGCGTAAAAATATCAACCTCACATATTTATGCTAATTAGCCGCCTTGATGTTATTGGAGTTGTGAAAGAGTTGTCGAATAGCCATAACGACAGTGTATTTGAAGCTAATTCGCAATCTTATATGAAGGTGTAAAATGGATTTTTTGGTACATACACATAAAGCAATTGATATAAAGGTGCGTAAAAATATGAACTTTATGTATTTCTGTTAATTAGCCGTTTTGATGTTATTGGAGTGGTCATAGGGTTGTCGTATAGCATTAACGACAGTGTATTTGGAACAATTTTACAATTTTAAATTAAGGTGTAGAATTGATTTTTTGGTACATACACATTAAGCAATCGATATTAAGTTGCGTAAAAATATGAATTTTATGTATTTCTGTTAATTAGCCGTTTTGATGTCATTGGAGTTGTCACAGGGTTGTCGTATAGCATTAACGACAGTGTATTTGGAACAATTTGACAATTTTAAATTAAGGTGTAGAATTGATTTTTTGGTACATACACAGTAGGCAATTGATATCAAGTTGCGTAAAAATATGAACTTTATGTATTTCTGTTAATTAGCCGTTTTGATGTTATTGGAGTTGTCATAGGGTTGTCGTATAGCATTAACGACAGTGTATTTGGAACAATTTTACAATTTTAAATTAAGATGTAGAATTGATTTTTTGGCACATACACATTAAGCAATTGATATCAAGTTGCGTAAAAATATGAACTTTATGTATTTTTGTTAATTAGTCGTTTTGATGTTACTGGAGTTTTTATAGAGTTGTCGTATGGCCTTAACGACAGTGTATTTGGAACAACTTGAATATCTTATATTAAGGTGTAGAATCGATTTTTTTGGTACATACACATTAAGCAATCGACATCAAGTTGCGTAAAAATATGAAATTTACATATTTATGCTAATTAGCCGTTTTGATGTAATTGGAGTTGTCATAGAGTGTTGGTATAGCCATAACGACAGCTTATTTTGAGCAATTTCTCAACCTTATATTAAGGTGTAGAATTGATTTTTTAGTACATACACATTTAGCAATCGATATCAGGTTGCGTAAAAATGTGAACTTTGTGCACTTCTGTTAATAAGAGTTGTCGTATAGCAATAACGACAGTGTATTTGGTACAATTTTAAATTAAGGTGTAGAATTGATTTTTTGGTACATACACATTAAGCAATCGATATCAAGTTGCGTAAAAATATGAGCTTTATGTATTTCTGTTAATTAGCCGTTTTGATGTTATTGGAGTTGTCATAGTGTTGTCGTATAGCATTAACGACAGTGTATTTGGAGCAATTTCACAATCTTATATTAAGGTGTAGAATTGATTTTTTGGTACATATACATTTAGCAATCGACATCAAGTTGCGTAAAAGAATGAACTTTACATATTTCTATTAATTAGCCGTTTTGATGTTATTGGAGTTGTCATAGTGTTGTCGTATAGCATTAACGACAGTGTATTTGGAGCAATTTCACAATCTTATATTAACGTGTAGAACTGATTTTTTGGTACATACACATTAAGCAATCGATATCAGGTTGCGTAAAAATGTGAACTTTGTGCACTTCTGTTAATAAGAGTTGTCGTATAGCAATAACGACAGTGTATTTGGTACAATTTTAAATTAAGGTGTAGAATTGATTTTTTGGTACATACACATTAAGCAATCGATATCACGTTTCGTAAAAATATGAACAATTCACAATTCTTACAATTTTTCACAATCTTATATTAAGGTGTAGAATAGATTTTTTGGTACATACACATTTAGCAATCGACATCAAGTTGCGTAAAAGAATGAACTTTACATATTTCTATTAATTAGCCGTTTTGATGTAATTGAAGTTGTCACAGAGTTGTCGTATAGCCATAACGACAGTTTATTTGGAGCAATTTCTCAACCTTATATTAAGGTGTAGAATTGATTTTTTGGTACATACACATTAAGCAATCGATACAGGTTGCAAAAAATGTGAACTTTGTGCACTTCTGTTAATAAGAGTTGTCGTTTAGCAATAACGACAGTGTAATTGGAAAAATTCTACAATTTTAAATTAAGGTGTAGAATAGATTTTTTGGTACATACACATTAAGCAATCGATATCCAGTTGTGTAAAAATATGAACTTTACATATTTATGCTAGTTAGCCGTTTTGATGTTAATGGAGTTGTCTTAGAGTTGTCCTATAGCCATAACGACAGTGTACTTGGAGCAATTTCACAATCTTATATTAAGGTGTAGAATTGATTGTTTGGTACATACACATTAAGCGATCGATATCAAGTTGCGTAAAAATATGAAACTCACATATTTATGCCAATTAGCCGTCTTGATGTTACTGGAGTTGTCACAGAGTTGTCGTATAGCCATAACGACAGTGTATTTGGAGCAATTTTGCAACCATATATTAAGGTGTAGAATTGATTTTTTGGTACATACGCATGAAGGAATGGATATCAAGTTGCGTAAAAATATGAACCTCACATATTTATGCTAATTAGCCGCCTTGATGTTATTGGCGTTGTCACAGAGTTGTCGTATAGCCATAACGACAGTGTATTTGAAGTGATCTCGCAATCATATATGAATGTGTAAAATTGATTTTTTGGTACATACACAGTAAGCAATTGATATCAAGTTGCGTAAAAATATGAACTTTATGTATTTCTGTTAATTAGCCGTTTTTATGTTATTGGAATTGTCATAGCGTTGTCGTATAGCATTAACGACAGTGTATTTGGAACAATTTTTCAATTTTAAATTAAGGTGTAGAATTGATTTTTTGGCACATACACATTAAGCAATTGATATCAAGTTGCGTAAAAATATGAACTTTACATATTTATGCTAGTTAGCCGTTTTTATGTTATTGGAGTTGTCATAGAGTTGTCGTATAACCATAACGACAG
>NW_024395331.1:0-11019 GCF_016617805.1 Bactrocera tryoni | reverse complement strand
AAAGGTAAATTAACTTTAATATGTTAACTAATGATTTGCAGCAACTCAATATCGACTACTAAATGTGTATATACAAGAAAATCGACTTTATACCTTAATAAAAGATTGTGGAATTCTTCCAAATGCACTGCCGTTATGGCTTTATGTCAACTTCAGTAAAATGAAGAATTTTAATTAACTTAAATAAGGGAAGAAAATGATTTGAAGCAACTCAATATCGATTGCTAAATGTGTATATACAAGAAAATCGACTTTATACCTTAATATAGGATTGTGGAACTATTCCAAATGCAATGCCGTTATGGCTTTATGTCCACTTCAGTAAGATGAAGAAGGTAAATTAACTTAAATATGTTAAATTAATGATCGAAGCAACTCAAAATTGATTGCGAAATGTGAATAAACAAGAAAATCGACTTTATACCTTAGCGAAGGATTGTGGAATTCTTCCAAATGCACTGTCGCTATGGCTTTATGTCCACTTTAGTAAGATGAAGAAAGTAAGCGAACTTAAATATGTTAAACTAATGATTTGAAGCAACCCAATATCGTTTGCTTAATGTGTATATACAAGAAAATCAACTTTATACCTTTATATAAGATTGTGGAATTCTTCCAAATGCACTGCCGTTATGGCTTTATGTCAACTTCAGTAAGATGAAGAAGGTAAGTGAACTTAAATATGTTAAACTAATGGCTTGAAGCAACTCAATATCGATTGCCAAATGCACGGTCGTTATGGCTTTATGTCAACTTCGGTTAGATGAAGAATGCTAATTAACTTAAATAAGTGAAGTAAATGATTTGAAGCAACTCAATATCGATAGCTAAATGTGAACATACAAGAAAACCGACTTTATACCTTAATATAGGATTGTGGTACTATTCCAAATGCACGGCCGTTATGGCTTTATGTCCACTTCAGTAAGATGAAGAAGGTTAATCTACTTAAATATGTTAAACTAATGATTTGAAGCAACTCAATATCGATTGCGAAATGCGAATATACAAGAAAATCAACTTCATACCATAATATAGGATTGTGGAATTCTTCCAAATGCACTGCCGTTATGGCTTTATGTCCACTTCAGTAAGATGATGAAGGTAAATTTACTTAAATATGTTAAACTAGTGATTCGAAGCAACTCAATATCGATTGCGAAATGTGAATATACAAGAAAATCGACTTTATACCTTTATATAGAATTGTGGAATTCTTCCAAATGCACTGCCGTTAAGGCTTTATGTCAACTTCAGTAAGATGAAGAATGCTAATTAACTTAAATAAGTGAAGTAAATGATTTGAAGCAACTCAGTATCGATTGCGAAATGTATATATACAAGAAAATCGACTTTATACCTTAATATAGGATTGTGGAACTATTCCAAATGCAATGCCGTTATGGCTTTATGTCCACTTCAGTAAGATGAAGAAGGTAAATTAACTTAAACATGTTAAACTAATGATCGAAGCAACTCAATATCGATTGCTAAATGTGCATATACAAGAAAATCAACTTTGTACCTTAATATAAGATTGTGGAATTCTTCAAAATGCACTGCCTTTATGGCTTTATGACAACTTCATTAAGGTAAAGAATGCTAATTAACTTAAATAAGTAAATAAGTGAAGTAAATGATTTGAATCAACTCAATATCGATTGCAAAATGTGAATATGTAAGAAAATCGACTTTATACCTTAATAAAGGATTGTGGAACTATTCCAATTGCACTGCCGTTATGGCTTTATGTCCACTTCAGTAAAATGAAGAATGCTAATTAACTTAAATAAGTGAAGTAAATGATTTGAAGCAACTCAATATCGATAGCTAAATGTGAATATACAAGAAAACCGAATTTATACCTTAATATAGGATTGTGGAACTATTCCAAATGCACGGCCGTTATGGCTTTATGTCCACTTCAGTAAGATGAAGAAGGTTAGTGAAATCAAATATGTTAAACTAATGATTTGAAGCAACTTAATATCGATTGCTTAATGTGTATATTCAAGAAAATCGAATTTATACCTAACTAAAAATTGTGGAATTCTTCCAAATGCACGGCCGTTATGGCGTTATGTCTATTTCAGTAAGATGAAGGGGGTAAGTGAACTTAAATATGTTAAACTAATGATTTGAATCAACTCAATATCGATTGCTAAATGTGAATATACAAGAAAATCGGCTTTATACCTTGGTGAAGGATTGTGGAATTCTTCCAAACGCACTGCCGTTATAGCTTTATGTCCACTTCAGTAAGATGAAGAAGGTAAATTTACTTAAATATGTTAAACTAGTGATTCTAAGCAACTCAATATCGATTGCGAAATGTGAATATACAAGAAAATCGACTTTATACCTTAATAAAGGATTGTGGAACTATTCCAAATGCACTGCCGCTATGGCTTTATGTCCACTTCAGTAAGATGAAAAAGGTAAATTAACTTAAACATGTTAAACTAATGATCAAAGCAACTCAATATCGATTGCTAAATGTGAATATACAAGAAAATCGACTTTATACCTAAATATAAGATCGTGGAATTCTTCCAATTTCACTGCCGTTATGGCTTTATGTTCACTTGAGTAAGATGAAGAAGGTAAGTGAACTTAAATATGTTAAACTAATGATTTGAAGCAACTCAATGTCGATTGCTTAATGTGAATATACATGAAAATCGACTTTATACCTTAAAATAGGATTGTGGAATTCTTCCAAATGCACTGCCGTTATGGCTTTATGTCCACTTCAGTAAGATGAAGAAGGGAAGTGAACTTAAATATGTTAAACTAATGATCGAAGCAACTCAATATCGATTGCTAAATGTGAATATACAAGAAAATCGACTTTATACCTTAATATAGGATTGTGGAATTCTTTCAAATGCACTGCCGTTTTGAGTTTATGTCTACTTCAGTAAGATGAAGAAGTTGAATTAACTTAAATCTGTAAGACTACTCAATTAAAGCCAAATGCACTGCCGTTATGGCTTTATGTCCACTTCAGTAAGATGAAGAAATTATGGCTTTGTGTTAACTTCCTTGAGATGAAGAATGCTAATTAACATAAATAAGTGAAGTATATTATTTGAAGCAACTCAATATCGATTGCGAAATGTGAATATACAAGAAAATCGAGTTTATACCTTAATATATGAGTGTGGAACTATTCCAAACGCACTGCCGTTATGGCTTTATGTCCACTTCAGTAAGATTAAGAATGCTAATTAACTTAAATAAGTGAAGTAAATGATTTGAAGCAACTCAATATCGATAGCTAAATGTGTATATAGAAGAAAATCGACTTTATGCCTTAGGATAAGATTGTGGAATTCTTCCAAATGCACTGCGGTTATGGCTTTATGTCAACTTCATTAAGATGAAGAATGCTAATTAACTTAAATAAGTGAAGTAAATGATTTGAAGCAATTCAATATCGATTGCGAAATCTGAATATACAAGAAAATCGACTTTATACCTTAATATATGAGTGCTGAACTTTTCCAAACGCACTGCCGTTATGGCTTTATGTCCACTTCAGTAAGATGAAGAATGCTAATTAACTAAAATAAGTGAAGTAAATGATTTGAAGCAACTCTATATCGATAGCTAAATGTGAATATACAAGAAAATCGACTTAATACCTTAATATAAGATTGTGGAGCTATTCCAAATGTACTGCCGTTATCGCTTTATGTCAACCTCAGTAAGATGAAGAAGGTAAGTGAACTTAATTATATTAAACTATTGATTTGAAGCAACTCAATATCGATTGCCAAATGTGAGTATACAATTAAATCGGCTTTGTACCTTGATATAGCATTGTGGACTTCTTCCAAATGCACTGCCGTTATGGCTTTACGTCCACTTCAAAAAGATGAAGAAGGTACATTAACTTAAATATGTTAAACTAATGATTCGAAGCAACTCAATGTCGTTTGCTAAATGTGTATATACAAGAAAATCAACTTTATACCTTAATATAAGATTGTGGAATTCTTCCAAATGCACTGCCGTTATGGCTTTATGTCAACTTCAGTAAGATGAAGAATGCTAATTAACTTAAATAAGTGAAGTAAATGATTTGAAGCAACTCAGTATCGATAGCGAAATGTGTATATACAAGAAAATCGACTTTATACCTTAATATAGGATTGTGGAACTATTCCAAATGCAATGCCGTTATGGCTTTATGTCCACTTCAGTAAGATGAAGAAGGTAAATTAACTTAAATATGTTAAATTAATGATCGAAGCAACTCAAGATCGATTGCGAAATGTGAATAAACAAGAAAATCGACTTTATACCTTAATATAGGATTGTGGAACTATTCCAAATGCACTGCCGCTATGGCTTTATGTCCACTTTAGTAAGATGAAGAAAGTAAGCGAACTTAAATAAGATAAACCAAACATTCGAAGCAACTCAATGTCGTTTGCTAAATGTGTATATACAAGAAAATCAACTTTATACCTTAATATAAGATTGTGGAATTCTTCCAAATGCGCTGCCGTTATGGCTTTATGTCAACTTCAGTAAGATGAAGAATGCTAATTAACTTAAATAAGTGAAGTAAATGATTTGAAGCAACTCAATATCGATTGCGAAATGTGTATATACAAGAAAATCGACTTTATACCTTAATATAGGATTGTGGAACTATTCCAAATGCAATGCCGTTATGGCTTTATGTCCACTTCAGTAAGATGAAGAAGGTAAATTAACTTAAATACGTTAAAATAATGATCGAAGCAACTCAACATCGATTGCGAAATGTGAATAAACAAGAAAATCGACTTTATACCTTAATATAGGATTGTGGAACTATTCCAAATGCAATGCCGTTATGGCTTTATGTCCACTTCAGTAAGATGAAGAAGGTAAATTAACTTAAATACGTTAAATTAATGATCGAAGCAACTCAATATCGATTGCTAAATGTGTATATACAAGAAAGTCGACTTTATACCTTAATATAAGAATGTAGAATTCTTCCAAATGCACTGCCGTTTTGAGTTTATGTCTACTTCGGTAAGATGAAGAAGTTGAATTAACTTAAATCTGTAAGACTATTGAATTAAAGCCAAATGCACTGCCGTTATGGCTTTATGTCCACTTCAGTAAGATGAAGAATGCTAATTAACTTAAATATGTGAAGTAAATGATTTGAAGCAACTCTATATCGATAGCTAAATGTGAATATACAAGAAAATCGACTTAATACCTTAATATAAGATTGTGGAGCTATTCCAAATGTACTGCCGTTATCGCTTTATGTCAACCTCAGTAAGATATAAAAGAATGCTAATGCTTAAATAAGTGAGTATTAAATGATTTGGAAGCAACTCAAAATTGATTGCGAAATGTGAATAAACAAGAAAATCGACTTTATACCTTAGCGAAGGATTGTGGAATTCTTCCAAATGCACTGTCGCTATGGCTTTATGTCCACTTTAGTAAGATGAAGAAAGTAAGCGAACTTAAATATGTTAAACTAATGATTTGAAGCAACCCAATATCGTTTGCTTAATGTGTATATACAAGAAAATCAACTTTATACCTTTATATAAGATTGTGGAATTCTTCCAAATGCACTGCCGTTATGGCTTCATGTCAACTTCAGTAAGATGAAGAAGGTAAGTGAACTTAAATATGTTAAACTAATGGCTTGAAGCAACTCAATATCGATTGCCAAATGCACGGCCGTTATGGCTTTATGTCCACTACAGTAAGATAAAGAAGGTAAATCTACTTAAATGTGTTAAACTAATGATTTGAAGCATCTCAGTATCGATTGCTAAATGCGAATATACAAGAAAACCGACTTTATACCTTAACATAGAATAGTGGAATTCTTCCAAATGCACTGCCGTTATGGCTTTATGTCCACTTCAGTAAGATGAAGAAGGTAAATCTACTTAGATATGTTAAACTTATGATTTGAAGCAACTCAATATCGATTGCTAAATGCGAATATACAAGAAAATCGACTTTATACCATAATATAGGATTGTGGAATTCTTCCAAATGCACTGCCGTTATGGCTTTATGTCCACTTCAGTAAGATGATGAAGGTAAATTTACTCAAATATGTTAAACTAGTGATTCGAAGCAACTCAATATCGATTGCGAAATGTGAATATACAAGAAAGTCGAATTTATACCTTAATATAGAATTGTGGAATTCTTCCAAATGCACTGCCGCTATGGCTTTATGTCCACTTTAGTAAGATGAAGAAAGCAAGCGAACTTTAATATGTTAAACTAATGATTTGAAGCAACTCAATATCGATTGCTAAATGTGTATATACAAGAAAGTCGACTTAATACCTTAATATAAGAATGTAAAATTCTTCCAAATGCACTGCCGTTATGGCTTTATGTCCGCTTAAGTAAGATGAAGAAGGGAAGTGAACTTAAATATGTTAAACTAATGATCGAAGCAACTCAATATCGATTGCTAAATGTGAATATACAAGACAATCGACTTTATACCTTAATATAGGATTGTGGAATTCTTTCAAATGCACTGCCGTTTTGATTTTATGTCTACTTCAGTAAGATAAAGAAGGTAAATTAACTTAAATATGTTAAACTAGTGATTCTAAGCAACTCAATATCGATTGCGAAATGTGAATTTACAAGAAAATCGACTTTATACCTTAATAAAGGATTGTGGAACTATTCCAAATGCACTGCCGCTATGGCTTTATGTCCACTTTAGTAAGATGAAAAAGGTAAATTAACTTAAACATGTTAAACTAATGATCGAAGCAACTCAATATCGATTGCTAAATGTGAATATACAAGACAATCGACTTTATACTTTAATATAGGATTGTGGAATTCTTTCAAATGCACTGTCGTTTTGATTTTATGTCTACTTCGGTAAGATGAAGAAGGTAAATTATCTTAAATATGTTAAACTAATGATCGAAGCAACTCAACATCGATTGCTAAATGTGAATATACAAGAAAATCGACTTTATACCTTAATATAGGAGTGCTGAACTTTTCCAAACGCACTGCCGTTATGGCTTTATGTCAACTTCAGTAAGATGAAGAATGCTAATTAACTTAAATAAGTGAAGTAAATGATTTGAAGCAACTCAATATCGATTGCGATTTATACCTTAATATAGGATTGTGGAATTCTTCCCAATGCAATGCCGTTATGGCTTTATGTCCACTTCAGTAAGATGAAGAAGGTAAATTAACTTAAATATGTTAAATTAATGATCGAAGCAACTCAACATCGATTGCGAAATGTGAATAAACAAGAAAATCGAGTTTTCACCTTAATATAGGACTGTGGAACTATTCCAAATGCACTGCCGCTATGGCTTTATGTCCACTTTAGTAAGATGAAGAAAGTAAGCGAACTTTAATATGTTAAACTAATGATTTAAAGCAACTCTATATCGATTGCTAAATGTGTATATACAAGAAAATCGACTTTATACCTTAATATAGGATTGTGGAACTATTCCAAATGCACTGCCGCTATGGCTTTATGTCCACTTTAATAAGATGAAGAAAGTAAGCGAACTTTAATATGTTAAACTAATGATTTGAAGCAACTCAGTATCGATTGCTAAATGCGAATATACAAGAAAACCGACTTTACACCTTAACATAGAATAGTGGAATTCTTCCAAATGCACTGCCGTTATGGCTTTATGTCCACTTCAATAAGATGAAGAAGGTAAATCTACTTAAATATGTTAAACTTATGATTTGAAGCAACTCAATATCGATTGCTAAATGCGAATATACAAGAAAATCGACTTTATACCATAATATAGGATTGTGGAATTCTTCCAAATGCACTGCCGTTATGGCTTTATGTCTACTTCAGTAAGATGATGAAGGTAAATTTACTTAAATATGTTAAACTAGTGATTCGAAGCAACTCAATATCGATCGCGAAATGTGAATATACAAGAAAATCGACTTTATACCTTAATATAGAATTGTGGAATTCTTCCAAATGCACTGCCGTTATGGCTTTATGTCAACTTCAGTAAGATGAAGAATGCTAATTAACTTAAATAAGTGAAGTAAATGATTTGAAGCAACTCAATATCGATTGCCAAATGTGAGTATACAAGAAAATCGAATTTATACCTTAATATAGGATTGTGGAACTATTCCAAATGCACTGCCGTTATGGCTTTATGTCCACTTCAGTAAGATGACGAAGGTAAATTAACTTAAATATGTTAAACTAATGATCGAAGTAACTCAATATCGATTGCTAAATGTGAATATACAAGACAATCGACTTTATACCTTAATATAGGATTGTGGAATTCTTTCAAATGCACTGCCGTTTTGATTTTATGTCTACTTCAGTAAGATGAAGAAGTTGAATTAACTTAAATATGTTACACTATTGAATTAAAGCAACTCAATATCGATTGCTAAACGTGAATATACAAGAAAATCGACTTTATACCATAATATAGGATTGTGGAATTCTTCCAAATGCACTGCCGTTATGGCTTTATGTCCACTTCATTAAGATGAAGAATGCTAATTAACTTAAATAAGTGAAGTAAATGATTTGAAGCAACTCAGTATCGATTGCGAAATGTGAATATACAAGAAAATCGACTTTGTACCTTAATATAGGAGTGTGGAACTATTCCAAACGCACTGGCCTTATGGGTTTATGTCACTTCAGTAAGATGAAGAATGCTAATAAACTTAAATAAGTGAAGCAAATGATTTGAAGCAACTCAATATCGATTGCTAAATGTGAATATACAAGAAAATCGACTTTATACCTTAATATAGGATTGTGGAATTCTTCCAAATGCACTGCTGTTATGGCTTTATGTCAACTTTAGTAAGATGATGAAAATAAATCTACTTAAATATGTTAAACTAATGATTTGAAGCAACTCAATGTCGTTTGCTAAATGTGTATATACAAGAAAATCGACTTTATGCCTTAGGATAAGATTGTGGAATTCTTCCAAATGCACTGCCGTTATGGCTTTATGTAAACTTCAGTAAGACGAAGAATGCTAATTAACTTAAATAAGTGAAGTAGATGATTTGAAGCAACTCAATGTCGTTTGCGAAATGTGAATAAACAAGAAAATCGACTTTATACCTTAATATAGGATTGTGGTACTATTCCAAATGCACGGCCGTTATGGCTTTATGTCCACTTCAGTAAGATGAAGAAGGTTAATCTACTTAAATATGTTAAACTAATGATTTGAAGCAACTCAATATCGATTGCTAAATGTAAATCTGCAAGAAAATCGACTTTATACCATAATATAGGATTGTGGAATTCTTCCAAATGCACTGCCGTTATGGCTTTATTTCCACTTCAGTAAGATGAAGAAGATAAATTTACTCAAATATGTCAAACTAATGATTCGAAGCAACTCAATGTCGTTTGCTAAATGTGCATATACAAAAAAATCGACTTTATGCCTTAATATAAGATTGTGGAATTCTTCCAAATGCACTGCCGTTATGGCTTTATGTCAACCTCAGTAAGATGAAGAAAGTAAGTGAACTTAAATGTTTTAAACTAATGATTTGAAGCAACTCAATATCGATTGCCAAATGTGAGTATACAAGAAAATCGGCTTTGTACCTTAATATAGCATTGTGGAATTCTTCCAAATGCACTGCTGTTATGGCTTTACGTCCACTTTAGTAAGATGAAAAAGGTAAGTGAACTTAAATATGTTAAACTAATGGCTTGAAGCAACTCAATATCGATTGCTAAATGTGAATATACAAGACAATCGACTTTATACCTTAATAAAGGATTGTGGAATTCTTTCAAATGCACTGCCGTTTTGATTTTATGTCTGCTTCAGTAAGATGGAGAAGTTGAACTAACTTAAATATGTTACACTATTGAATTAAAGCAACTCAATATCGATTGATAAATGTGTATATACAAGAAAATCGACTTTCTGCCTTAGGATAAGATTGCGGAATTCTTCCAAATGCACTGCCGTTATGGCTTTATATCAACTTCATAAAGATAAAGAATGCTAATTAACTTAAATAAGTGAAGTAAATGATTTGAAGCAACTCAGTATCGATTGCGAAATGTGAATATACAAGAAAATCGACTTTGTACCTTAATATAGGAGTGTGGAACTATTCCAAACGCACTGGCCTTATGGCTTTATGTGCACTTCAGTAAGATGAAGAATGCTAATTAACTTAAATAAGTGAAGTAAATGATTTGAAGCAACTCAATATCGATAGCTAAATGTGAATATACAAGAAAACCGACTTTATACCTTAATATAGGATTGTGGAACTATTCCAAACGCACGGCCGTTATGGCTTTATGTCCACTTCAGTAAGATGAAGAAGGTAAATCTACTTAAATATGTTAAACTAGTGATTTGAAGCAACTCAATATCGATTGCGAAATGTGAATAGACAAGAAAATCGACTTTATGCCTTAATATAGGACTGTGGAACTATTCCAAATGCACTGCCGTTATGGCTTTATGTCCACTTCAGTAAGATGAAGAAGGTAAATTAACTTAAATATGTTAAATTAATGATCGAAGCAACACAATATCGATTGCCAAATGTGAATAGGCAAGAAAACCGACTTTATACCTTAATATAGAATTGTGGAATTCTTCCAAATGCACTGCCGTTATGGCTTTATGTCCACTTCAGTAAGATGAGGAAGGTAAATTTACTTAAATATGTTAAACTAATGATTCGAACCAACTCAATGTCGTTTGCTAAATGTGTATATACAAGAAAATCAACTTTATACCTTAAGATAAGATTGTGGAATTCTTCCAAATACACTGCCGTTATGGATTTATGTCAACTTCAGTAAGATGAAGAAGGTAAATGAACTTAAATATGTTAAACTAATGGCTTGAAGCAACTCAATATCGATTGCCAAATGCACGGTCGTTATGGCTTTATGTCCACTTCAAAAAGATGAAGAAGGTAAATCTACTTAAATATGTTAAACTTATGATTTGAAGCAACTCAATATCGATT
>NW_024395330.1:0-14424 GCF_016617805.1 Bactrocera tryoni | reverse complement strand
AGTTGAAACAAACATGTGATTTTTCTCAAAACACTACGTTTTCTTGTCAGGCTTCTGGTAGGAATAGAAAATAGGCTGAGGGCTTTTCTAAAGCTCCTTAAATTATCCAACCGATGCTATTTATTTGACCCACCTACATCGAATACTTTAGCCGCTAGAGCGTTTACAAAGTTGAAACAAACATGTGATTTTTCTCAAAACACTACATTTGTTTGTGAACACTATTGCCAGGCTCCTGGTACGAAAAGAAAAGAAAATAGGTTGAGGGCTTTTCTAAAAGCTCTTAAAATTATCTAATCGATACTATTTATATGACCCACCTATGTCAAATACTTTAGCCGCTAGAGCGTTTGCAAAGTTGAAACAAACATGCGATTTTTCTCAAAACACTACATTTGTTTGCCAGACTCCTGGTAGGAATAGAAAATAGGTTGAGGGCTTTTCTAAAAGCTCCTTAAATTATCCAACCAATGCTCTTTATTTGACCCACCTCCGTCGAACACTTTAGCCGCTAGAGCGTTTGCAAAGTTGAAACAAACATGTGATTTTTCTCAAAACACTACATTTGTTTGTGAACACTATTGCCAGGCTCCTGGTAGGAAAAGAAAATAGGTTGAGGGCTTTTCTAAAAGCTCTTTATATTATCTAACCGATACTATTTATATGACCCACCTATGTCAAATACTTTAGCCGCTAAAGCGTTTGCAAAGTTGAAACAAACATGTGATTTTTCTCAAAACACTACATTTGTTTGTGAACACTATTGCCACTATCCTGGTAGGGATAGAAAATAGGTTGAGGACTTTTCCAAAAGATCCTTAAATTATCTAACCGATGCTATTTATTTGACCTACCTACGTCGAATACTTTAGCCGCTAGAGCGTTTACAAAGTTGAAACAAACATGCGATTTTTCTCAAAACACTATATTTGTTTGCCACGCTCGTGGTAGGGATAGAAAATAAGTTGAGGGCGTTTCTAAAAGCTCCTTAAATTATCCAACCTATGCTCTTTATCTGACCCACCTACGTCGAATACTTTAGCCGCTAGAGCGTTTACAAAGTTGAAACAAACATGTGATTCTTCTCAAAACACTACATTTGTTTCTGAACACTATTGCCAGGCTCCTGGTAGGGATAGAAAGCAGGTTGAGGGCTTTTCTAAAAGCTCCTCAAATTATCTAACTGATGCTATTTATTTGACCCACCTGCGTCGAATACTTCAGCCTCTAGAGCATTTACAAAGTTGAAACAAACATGTGACTTTTCTCAAAACACTACATTTGTTTGTGAACACTATTGCCACGCTCCAGGTAGGAATAGAAAACAGGTTGAGGGCTTTTCTAAAAGCTCTTTAAATTATCCAACCGATGCTATTTATTTGACTCACCTACGTCGAATACTTTAGCCGCTAGAGCGTTTACGAAGTTGAAACAAACATGTGATTTTTCTCAAAACACTACATTTGTTCGCCAGGCTCCTGGTAGGAATAGAAAACAAGTTGAGGGCTTTTCTAAAAGCTCTTTAAATTATCTAACCGATACTATTTATATGACCCACCTACGTCGAATACTTTAGTCGCTAGAGCGTTTATCAAGTTGAAACAAACATGCGATTTTTCTCAAAACACTACATTTGTTTGGCAGGCTCCTGGTAGGAATAGAAAATAAGTTGAGGGCTTTTCTAAAAGCTCCTTAAATTATCCAACCGATGCTTTTTATTTGACCCACCTAGGTCGAATACTTTAGCCGCTAGAGCGTTTACGAAGTTGAAACAAACATGTGATTTTTCTCAAAACACTACATTTGTTCGCCAGGCTCCTGGTAGGAATAGAAAACAAGTTGAGGGCTTTTCTAAAAGATCCTCAAATTATCTAACCGATGCTATTTATTTGACTCACCTACGTCGAATACTTTAGCCGCTAGAGCGTTTACAAAGTTGAAACAAACATGTGATTTTTCTCAAAACACTACATTTGTTTGTGAACACTATTGCCAGGCTCCTGGTAGGGATAGAAAACAAGTTGAGGGCTTTTCTAAAAGATCCTTAAATTATCTAACCGATGCTATTTATTTGACCCACCTGCTTCGAATACTTTAGCCGCTAGGGCGTTTACAAAGTTGAAACAAACATGTGATTTTTCTCAAAACACTACATTTGTTTGCAAGGCTCCTGGTAGGAATAGAAAATAGGTTGAAGGCTTTCCTGAAAGCTCTTCAAATTTTCTAACCGATGTTATTTATGTGACCCACCTATGTTGAATACTTTAGCCGCTAGAGCGTTTGCAAAGTTGAAACAAACATGTGATTTTTCTCAAAACACTACATTTGTTTGTGAACACTAATGCCAGGCTGCTGGTAGGAATAGAAAAAAGTTTAAGAACTTTTCCAAAAGATCCCTAAATTATCTAACCGATGCTATTTATTTGACCCACCTACGTCTAATACTTTAGCCGCTAGGGCGTTTACAAAGTTGAAACAAACATGTGATTTTTCTCAAAACACTACATTTGTTTGTGAACACTATTGCCGTGCTCCTGGTAGGGATAGAGAATAAGTTGAGGGCTTTCTAAAAGCTCCTTAAATAATCTAACCGATGCTTTTTATTTGACCTACCTACGTCGAATACTTTCGCCGCTAGAGCGTTTAAAAAGTTGAAACAAACATGTGATTTTTCTCAAAACACTACATTTGTTGTGAGCACTATTGCCAGGCTCCTGGTAGGAATAGAAAATAGGTTGAGGGCTTTTCTTAAAGCTCCTTAAATTATCCAACCGATGCTCTTTATTTGACCCACCTCCGTCGAACACTTTAGCCGCTAGAGCGTTTGCAAAGTTGAAACAAACATGTGATTTTTCTCAAAACACTACATTTGTTTGTGAACACTATTGCCACGCTCTTGGTAGGAATAGAAAATAGGTTGAGGGCTTTTCTAAAAGATCCTTAAATTATCTAACCGACGCTATTTATATCACCCACCAACGCCGCTATAGCGTTTCAAAATTGAAACAAACATGTGATTTTTCTTAAAACACTACATTTGTTTGTGAACACTATTGCCACGCTGCTGGTAGGAAGAGAAAACAGGTTGAGGACTTTTCTCAAAGATCCTTAAATTACCTAACCGATGCTATTTATTTGACCCACATACGTCGAATACTTTAGCCGCTAGAACGTTTACAAAGTTTAAAAAAACATGTGATTTTTCTCAAAACACTACATTTGCTTGTGAAGACTATTGCCGCGCTCCTGGTAGGGATAGAGAATGAGTTGAAGGCTTTTCTAAAAGATCCTTAAATTATCTAACCGACGCTATTTATATCACCCACCAACGCCGCGAGAGCGTTTCAAAATTGGCACAAACATGTGATTTTTCTTAAAACACTACATTTTTTTGTGAACACTATTGCCACGCTGCAGGTAGGAAGAGAAAACAGGTTGAGGACTTTTTTCAAAGATCCTTAAATTACCTAACCGATGCTATTTATTTGACCCACCTACGTCGAATACTTTAGCCGCTAGAGCGTTTACAAAGTTGAAAAAAACATGTGATTTTTCTCAAAACACTACATTTTTTTGTGAACACTATTGTCAGGCTCCTGGTAGGAAAAGAAAATAGGTTGAGGGCTTTTCTAAAAGCTCCTTAAATTATCCAACCGATGCTTCTTATTTGACCCACCTACGTCGAATACTTTAGCCGCTAGAGCGTTTACAAAGTTGAAACAAACATGCGATTTTTCTCAAAACACTACGTTTGTTTGGCAGGCTCCTTGTAGGAATAGAAAATAAGTTGAGGCCTTTTCTAAAAGCTCCTTAAATTATCCAACCGATGCTCTTTATTTGACCCACCCACGTCGAATAATTTAGCCGCTAGAGCATTTACAAAGTTGAAACAAACATGCGATTTTTCTCAAAACACTACATTTGTTTGCCAGACTCCTGGTAGAAATAGAAAATAGGTTGAGGGCTTTTCTAACAGCTCCTTAAATTATCCAACCGATGCTCTTTATTTGACCCACCTCCGTCAAACACTTTAGCCGCTAGAGCGTTTGCAAAGTTGAAACAAACATGTGATTTTTCTCAAAACACTACATTTGTTTGTGAACACTATTGCCAGGCTCCTGGTAGGGATAGAAAACAGGTTGAGGGCTTTTATAAAAGCTCCTTAAATTATCTAACCGATGCTATTTATTTGACCCACCTACATCGAATACTTTAGCCGCTAGAGCGTTTACAAAGTTGAAACAAACATGTGATTTTTCTCAAAACACTACATTTGTTTGCGAACACTATTGTCACGCTCCTGGTAGGAATAAAAAAAAGGTTGAGGGCTTTTCTAAAAGCTCCTAAATTATCTAACCGATGCTATTTATTTGATCCACCTACATCGAAAACTTTAGCCGCTAGAGCGTTTACAAAGTTGAAACAAACATGTGATTTTTCTCAAAACACTACATTTGTTTGCCAGGCTTCTGTTAAGAATAGAAAATAGGTTGAGGGCGTTTTTAAAAGCTCTTTAAATTATCTAACCGATGCTCTCTATTTGACCCACCTACGTCGAACACTTTAGCCGCTAGAGCGTTTACAAAATTGAAACAAACATGCGATTTTTCTCAAAACACTACATTTGTTTGCCAGGCTCCTTGTAGGCATAGAAAATAGGTTGAGGGCTTTTCTAAAAGCTCCTTAAATTATCCAACCGACGCTTCTTATTTGACTCACCAACGTCGAATACTTTAGCCGCTAGAGCGTTTACGAAGTTGAAACAAACATGTGATTTTTCTCAAAACACTACATTTGTTCGCCAGGCTCCTGGTAGGAATAGAAAACAAGTTGAGGGCTTTTCTAAAACTCTTTAAATTATCTAAACGATACTATTCATATGACCCACCTATGTCGAATACTTTAGCCGCTAGAGCGTTTGGAAAGTTGAAACAAACATGCGATTTTTCTCAAAACACTACATTTGTTTGTGAACATTATTGCCACGCTCCTGGTAGAGATAGAAAATAGGTTGAGGCTTTTCCTGAAAGCTCTTTAAATTATCTAACCGATGCTTTTTATTTTACCCGCCTGCGTCGAATACTTTAGCCGCCAGAGCGTTTACAAAGTTGAAACAAACATGTGATTTTTCTCAAAACACTACATTTGTTTGTGAACACTATTGCCAGGTTCCTGGTAAGAATAGAAAATAGGTTGAAGGCTTTTCTAAAAGCTCTTTAAATTATCTAACCGATACTATTTATATGACCCACCTACGTCAAATACTTTAGCCGCTAGAGCGTTTGCAAAGTTGAAACAAACAAAAAGAAAAACACTACATTTGTTTGCCAGACTCCTGGTAGGAATAGAAAATAGGTTGAGGGCTTTTCTAAAAGCTCCTTAAATTATCCAACCGATGCTTCTTATTTGACCTACCTGCGTCGAATACTTTAGCCGCTAGAGCGTTTGCAAAGTTGAAACAAACATGTGATTTTTCTCAAAACACTACATTTGTTTGTGAACACTATTGCCAGGTTCCTGGTAAGAATAGAAAATAGGTTGAGGGCTTTTCTAAAAGCTCTTTAAATTATCTAACCGATGCTCTTTATTTGACTTACCTACGTCAAATACTTTAGCCACTAGAGCGTTTACAAAGTTGAAACAAACATGTGATTTTTCTCAAAACACTACATTTGTTTGCCAGGCTCCTGGTAGGAAAAGAAAATAGGTTGAGGGCTTTTCTAAAAGCTCCTTAAATTATCCAACCGATGCTCTTTATTTGACCCACCTCCGTCGAACACTTTAGCCGCTAGAGCGTTTGCAAAGTTGAAACAAACATGTGATTTTTCTCAAAACACTACATTTGTTTGTGAACACTATTGCCACGCTCTTGGTAGGAATAGAAAATAGGTTGAGGGCTTTTCTAAAAGCTCCTTAAATTATCCAACCGACGCTTCTTATTTGACTCACCAACGTCGAATACTTTAGCCGCTAGAGCGTTTGCAAAGTTGAAACAAACATGTGATTTTTCTCAAAACACTACATTTGTTTGCCAGGCTCCTGGTAGGAAAAGAAAATAGGTTGAGGGCCTTCCTAAAAGCTCTTTAAATTGTCTAACCGATACTATTTATATGACCCACCTATGTCAAATACTTTAGCCGCTAGAGCGTTTGCAAAGTTGAAACAAACATGTGATTTTTCTCAAAACACTACATTTGTTTGTGAACACTATTGCCACGCTCGTGGTAGGGATAGAAAAAAAGTTGAGGGCGTTTCTAAAAGCTCCTTAAATTATCCAACCTATGCTCTTTA
This sequence comes from Bactrocera tryoni, assembly GCF_016617805.1. Taxonomy (NCBI): domain Eukaryota; kingdom Metazoa; phylum Arthropoda; class Insecta; order Diptera; family Tephritidae; genus Bactrocera; species Bactrocera tryoni. The sequence goes on along the minus strand of NW_024395330.1, from coordinate 8,133 downwards.
TCTGACCCACCTACGTCGAATACTTTAGCCGCTAGGGCGTTTACAAAGTTGAAACAAACATGCGATTTTTCTCAAAACACTACATTTGTTTGCCAGGCTCCTGGTAGGAATAGAAAATAGGTTGAGGGCTTTTCTATCTAAAAGCTCCCTAAATTATCCAACCGATACTATTTATATGACCCACCTACGTCGAAAACTTTAGCTGCTAGAGCGTTTACAAAGTTGTAACAAACATGTGATTTTTCTCAAAATACTACATTTGTTCGCCAGGCTTCTTGTAGAAATAGAAAATAGGTTGAGGGCTTTTCTAAAAGCTCCTTAAATTATCTAACCGATGCTCTTTATTTGACCCACCTACGTCGAATACTTTAGCCGCTAGAGCGTTAACAAAGTTGAAACAAACATGTGGTTTTTCTCAAAACACTACATTTGTTCGCCAGGCTCCTGGTAGGAATAGAAAACAAGTTGAGGGCTTTTCTAAAAGCTCTTTAAATTATCTAACCGATACTATTTATATGACCCACCTATGTCGAATACTTTAGCCGCTAGAGCGTTTAAAAAGTTGAAACAAACATGTGATTTTTCTCAAAACACTACATTTGTTTGCAAGGCTCCTGGTAGAAATAGGAAATAGGTTGAAGGCTTTCCTGAAAGCTCTTTAAATTATCCAACCGATGCTGTTTATTTGACCCACCTGCGTCGAATACTTCGGAAGCTAGAGCGTTTACAAAGTTGAAACAAACATGTGATTTTTCTCAAAACACTACATTTGTTTGTGAACACTATTGCCAGGCTCCTGGTAGGGATAGAAAACAGGTTGAGGGTTTTTCTAAAAGCTCCTTAAATTATCTAACCGATGCTATTTATTTGACCCACCTACATCGAATATTTTAGCCGCTAGAGCGTTTACAAAGTTGAAACAAACATGTGATTTTTCTCAAAACACTACATTTGTTTGCCAGGCTCCTGGTAGGAATAGAAAATAAGTTGAAGGCTTTTCTAAAAGCTCCTTAAATTATCCAACCGATGCTCTTTATTTGACCCACCTCCGTCGAACACTTTACCCGCTAGAGCGTTTGCAAAGTTGAAACAAACATGTGATTTTTCTCAAAACACTACATTTGTTTGTGAACACTATTGCCAGGTTCCTGGTAAGAATAGAAAATAGGTCAAGGGCTTTTCTAAAAGCTCTTTAAATTATCTAACTGATGCTCTTTATTTGACTTACCTACGTCGAATACTTTAGCCACTAGAGCGTTTACAAAGTTGAAACAAACATGTGATTTTTCTCAAAACACTACATTTGTTTGTGAACACTATTGCCACGCTCTTGGTAGGGATGGAAAATAGGTTAAGGGCTTTACCAAAAGTTCCTTAAATTATCTAACCGACGCTATTTATATCACAAACCAACGCCGGTAGAGCGTTTCAAAATTGAAACAAACATGTGATTTTTCTTAAAACACTACATTTTTTTGTGAACACTATTGCCACGCTGCAGGTAGGAAGAGAAAACAGGTTGAGGACTTTTCTCAAAGATCCTTAAATTACCTAACCGATGCTATTTATTTGACCCACATACGTCGAATACTTTAGCCGCTAGGGCGATTACAATGTTGAAACAAACATGCGATTTTGCTCAAAACACTACATTTTTTTGTGAACACTATTGTCAGGCTCCTGGTAGGAATAGAAAATAGGTTGAGGGCTTTTCTAAAAGATTCTTAAATTATCTAACCGACGCTATTTATATCACCCACCAACGCCGCTAGAGCGTTTCAAAATTGGCACAAACATGTGATTTTTCTTAAAACACTACATTTTTTTGTGAACACTATTGCCACGCTGCAGGTAGGAAGAGAAAACAGGTTGAGGACTTTTCTCAAAGATCCTTAAATTACCTAACCGATGCTATTTATTTGACCCACCTACGTCGAATACTTTAGCCGCTAGAGCGTTTACAAAGTTGAAACAAACATGTGATTTTTCTCAAAACACTACATTTGTTTGCCAGGCTCCTGGTAGGAATAGGAAATAGGTTGAAGGCTTTTCTAAAAGCTCCTTAAATTATCCAACCGCTGCTATTTATATGACCCACCTACGTCGAATACTTCAGCCGCTAGAGCGTTTACAAAGTTCAAACAAACATGTGATTTTTCTCAAAACACTACATTTGTTTGCCAGGCTTTTGGTAGGAATAGGAAATAGGTTGAAGGCTTTCCTGAAAGCACTTTAAATTATCCAACCGATGCTCTTTATTTTACCCACCTGCGTCGAACAGTTTAGCCGCTAGAGCGTTTACAAAGTTGAAACAAACATGTGATTTTTCTCAAAACACTACATTTGTTTGTGAGCACTATTGCCTCGCTCCTGGTAGGGATAGAGAATAAGTTGAGGGCTTTTTCAAAAGCTCCTTAAATTATCTAACCGATGCTGTTTATTTGACCCACCTACGTCGAACACTTTAGCCGCTAGAGCGTTTACAAAGTTGAAACAAACATGTGATTTTTCTCAAAACACTACATTTGTTTGCCAGGCTTTTCGTAGGAATAGGAAATAGGTTGAAGGCTTTTTTAAAAGCTCCTTAAATTATCCAACCGATGCTATTTATTTGACCCACCTACGTCGAATACTTCAGCCGCTAGAGCGTTTGCAAAGTTGAAACAAATATGTGATTTTTCTCAAAACACTACATTCTCTTGCCAGGCTCCTGGTAGGAATAGAAAATAGGTTGAGGGCTTTTCTAAAAGCTCTTTGAATTATCCAACCGATGCTATTTATTTGACCCACCTGCGTCGAATATTTCAGCCGCTAGAGCGTTTACAAAGTTGAAACAAACATGTGATTTTTCTCAAAACACTACATTTGTTTGCAAGGCTCCTGGTAGGAATAGAAAACAGGTTGAAGGCTTTCCTCAAAGCTCTTTAAATTATCCAACCGATGCTCTTTTTTTTACCCACCTGCGTCGAATACTTTAGCCGCTAGAGCGTTTGCAAAGTTGAAACAAACTTGTGATTTTTCTCAAAACACTACATTTGTTTGTGAACATTATTGCCACGCTCCTGGTAGAGATAAAAAAAAGGTTGAGGATTTTCCTGAAAGCTCTTTAAATTATCTAACCGATGCTCTTTATTTTACCCGCCTGCGTCGAATACTTTAGCCGCCAAAGCGTTTACAAAGTTGAAACAAACATGTGATTTTTCTCAAAACACTACATTTGTTTGCCAGGCTCCTGGTAGGAATAGAAAATAAGTTGAGGGCTTTTCTAAAAGCTCCTTGAATTATCCAACCGATGCTTTTTATTTGACCCACCTAGGTCGAATACTTTAGCCGCTAGAGCGTTTACGAAGTTGAAACAAACATGTGATTTTTCTCAAAACACTACATTTGCTTGTGAACAATATTGCCACGCTCCTGGTAGGGATAGAGAATAAGTTGAGGGCTTTTTTAAAGGCTCCTTAAATTATCTAACCGATGCTGTTTATTTGACCCACCTACATCGAATACTTTAGCCGCTAGAGCGTTTACAAAGTTGAAACAAACATGTGATTTTTCTCAAAACACTACATTTGTTTGCCAGACTCCTGGTAGGAATAGAAAATAGGTTGAGGGCTTTTCTAAAAGCTCCTTAAATTATCTAACCGATACTATTTATATGACCCACCTATGTCAAATACTTTAGCCGCTAGAGCGTTTGCAAAGTTGAAACAAACATGTGATTTTTCTCAAAACACTACATTTGTTTGCCAGGCTCCTTTTAGGAAAAGAAAATAGGTTGAGGGCTTTTCTAAAAGCTCTTTAAATTGTCTAACCGATGCTCTTTATTTGACCCACCTCCGTCGAACACTTTAGCCGCTAGAGCGTTTGCAAAGTTGAAACAAACATGTGATTTTTCTCAAAACACTACATTTGTTTGTGAACACTATTGCCAGGTTCCTGGTAAGAATAGAAAATAGGTTGAGGGCTTTTCTAAAAGCTCTTTAAATTATCTAACCGATACTATTTATATGACCCACCTACGTCGAATACTTTAGCCGCTAGAGCGTTTACAAAGTTGAAACAAACATGTGATTTTTCTCAAAACACTACATTTGTTTGTGAACACTATTGCCACGCTCGTGGTAGGGATAGAGAATAAGTTGAGGGCTTTTCTAAAGGCTCCTTTAATTATCTAACCGATGCTGTTTATTTGACCCACCTACATCGAATACTTTAGCCGCTAGAGCGTTTACAAAGTTGAAACAAACATGTGATTTTTCTCAAAACACTATATTTGTTTGCGAACACTATTGCCTCGCTCCTGGTAGGGATACAAAATAGGTTGAGGGCTTTTCTAAAAGATCCTTGAATTATCTAACCGATGCCATTTATTTGACCCACCTGCTTCGAATACTTTAGCCGCTAGGGCGTTTACAAAGTTGAAACAAACATGTGATTTTTCTCAAAACACTACATTTGTTCGCCAGGCTCCTGGTAGGAATAGAAAACAAGCTGAGGGCTTTTCTAAAAGCCTTTTAAATTATCTAACCGATACTATTTATATGACCCACCTATGTCGAACACTTTATCCGCTAGAGCGTTTGCAAAGTTGAAACAAACATGCGATTTTTCTCAAAACACTACATTTGTTTGCCAGACTCCTGGTAGAAATAGAAAATAGGTTTAGGGCTTTTCTAAAAGCTCCTTAAAATATCCAACCGATGCTCTTTATTTGACCCACCTCCGTCGAACACTTTAGCCGCTAGAGCGTTTGCAAAGTTGAAACAAACATGCGATTTTTCTCAAAACACTACATTTGTTTGCCAGACTCCTGGTACATAGGAATAGAAAATAGGTTGAGGGCTTTTCTAAAAGCTCTTTAAACTATCTAACCGATACTTTTTATATGACCCACCTATGTCAAATACTTTAGCCGCTAGAGCGTTTGCAAAGTTGAAACAAACATGTGATTTTTCTCAAAACACTACATTTGTTCGCCAGGCTCCTGGTAGGAATAGAAAACAAGTTGAGGTTTTTCTAAAAGCTCTTTAAATTATCTAACCGATGCTCTTTATTTTACCCACCTGCGTCGAACAGTTTAGCAGCTAGAGCGTTTACAAAGTTGAAACAAACATGCGACTTTTCTCAAAACACTACATTTGTTTGCCAGGCTTCTGTTAAGAATAGAAAACAAGTTGAGGGCTTTTCTAAAAGCCCTTTAAATTATCTAACCGATACTATTTATATGACCCACCTATGTCGAACACTTTATCCACTAGAGCGTTTGCAAAGTTGAAACAAACATGCGATTTTTCTCAAAACACTACATTTGTTTGCCAGACTCCTGGTAGAAATAGAAAATAGGTTGAGGGCTTTTCTAAAAGCTCCTTAAATTATCCAACCGATCCTCTTTATTTGACTCACCTCCGTCGAACACTTTAGCCGCTAGAGCGTTTACAAAGTTGAAACAAACATGCGATTTTTCTCAAAACACTACATTTGTTTGCCAGGCTTCTGTTAAGAATAGAAAACAAGTTGAGGGCTTTTCTAAAAGCCCTTTAAATTATCTAACCGATACTCTTTATATGACCCACCTATGTCGAACACTTTATCCGCTAGAGCGTTTGCAAAGTTGAAACAAACATGCGATTTTTCTCAAAACACTACATTTGTTTGCCAGGCTCCTGGTAGGAATAGAAAATAGGTTGAAGTTTTTCTAAAAGCTCTTTAAATTATCTAACCGATACTCTTTATGTGACCCACCTCCGTCGAACACTTTAGCCGCTAGAGCGTTTGCAAAGTTGAAACAAACATGTGATTTTTCTCAAAACACTACATTTGTTTGTGAACACTATTGCCAGGCTCCTGGTAGGAATAGAAAATAGGTTGAGGTTTTTCTAAAAGCTCTTTAAATTATCTAACCGATGCTCTTTATTTTACCCACCTGCGTCGAACAGTTTAGCTGCTAGAGCGTTTACAAAGTTGAAACAAACATGTGATTTTTCTCAAAACACTACATTTGTTTGCCAGGCTTTTGGTAGGAATAGGAAATAGGTTGAAGGCTTTCCTGAAAGCTCTTTAAATTATCTAACCGATGCTCTTTATTTTACCCACCTGCGTCGAACAGTTTAGCAGCTAGAGCGTTTACAAAGTTGAAACAAACATGTGATTTTTCTCAAAAGACTACATTTGTTTGTGAACATTATTGCCACGCTCGTGGTAGAGATAGAAAATAGGTTGAGGGTTTTCCTGAAAGCCCTTCAAATTATCTAACCGATGCTATTTATTTGACCCACCTGCGTCGAATACTTTAGCCGCTAGAGCGTTTACAAAGTTGAAACAAACATGTGATTTTTCTCAAAACACTACATTTGTTTGCCAAGCTTTTGGTAGGAATAGGAAATAGGTTGAAGGCTTTCCTGAAAGCCCTTTAAATTATCTAACCGATGCTCTTCATTTTACCCACCTGCGTCGAATACTTTAGCCGCTAGAGCGTTTGCAAAGTTGAAACAAACATGTGATTTTTCTCAAAAGACTACATTTGTTTGTGAACATTATTGCTACGCTCGTGGTAGAGATAGAAAATAGGTTGAGGGTTTTCCTGAAAGCTCTTCAAATTATCTAACCGATGCTATTTATTTGACCCACCTGCGTCGAATACTTTAGCAGCTAGAGCGTTTACAAAGTTGAAACAAACATGCGATTTTTCTCAAAACACTACATTTGTTTGCCAGGCTTCTGTTAAGAATAGAAAACAAGTTGAGGGCTTTTCTAAAAGCCCTTTAAATTATCTAACCGATACTCTTTATATGACCCACCTATGTCGAACACTTTATCCGCTAGAGCGTTTGCAAAGTTGAAACAAACATGCGATTTTTCTCAAAACACTACATTTGTTTGCCAGGCTCCTGGTAGGGATAGAAAATAGGTTGAAGTTTTTCTAAAAGCTCTTTAAATTATCTAACCGATACTATTTATATGACCCACCTATGTCAAATACTTTAGCCGCTAGAGCGTTTGCAAAGTTGAAACAAACATGTGATTTTTCTCAAAACACTACATTTGTTCGCCAGGCTCCTTGTAGAAATAGAAAATAGGTTGAGGGCTTTTCTAAAAGCTCCTTAAATTATCTAACCGATGCTCTTTATTTGACCCACCTACGTCGAATACTTTAGCCGCTAGAGCGTTTACAAAGTTGAAACAAACATGCGATTTTTCTCAAAATACTACATTTGTTTGTGAACACTATTGCCAGGCTCCTGGTAGAAATAGAAAATAAGTTGAGGGCTTTTCTAAAAGATCCTTAAATTATCTAACCGATGCTATTTATATGACTCACCGACGTCGAATACGTTAGCCGCTAGAGCGTTTACAAAGTTGAAACAAACATGTGATTTTTCTCAAAACACTACATTTGTTTGTGAACACTATTGCCAGGCTCCTGGTAGGAAAAGAAAATAGGTTGAGGGCTTTTCTAAAAGCTCTTAAAATTATCTAACCGATACTATTTATATGACCCACCTATGTCAAATACTTTAGCCGCTAGAGCGTTTGCAAAGTTGAAACAAACATGTGATTTTTCTCAAAACACTACACTTGTTTGTGAACGCTATTGCCACGCTCCTGGTAGAGATAGAGAATAAGTTGAGGGCCTTTCTTAAGGCTCCTTAAATTATCTAACTGATGCTTTTTATTTGACCCAACTACGTCAAACACTTTAGACACTAGAGCGTTTACAAAGTTGAAACAAACATGTGATTTTTCTCAAAACACTACATTTGTTTGTGAACACTATTGCCAGGCTCCTGGTAGGGATAGAAAACAGGTTGAGGGCTTTTCTAAAAGCTCCTTAAATTATTTAACTGATGCTATTTATTTGATCTACCTACATCGAATACTTTAGCCGCTAGAGCGTTTACAAAGTTGAAAAAAACATGTGATTTTTCTCAAAACACTTCATTTGTTTGTGAGCACTATTGCCTCGCTCCTGGTAGGGATAGAAAACAGGTTGAGGGCTTTTCTAAAAGATCCTTAAATTATCTAACCGATGCTATTTATTTGACCTACCTGCGTCGAATACTTTAGCCGCTAGAGCGTTTACAAAGTTGAAACAAACATGTGATTTTTCTCAAAACACTACATTTGTTTTGAGCA
>NW_024395329.1:0-7036 GCF_016617805.1 Bactrocera tryoni | reverse complement strand
TGGAAGAATTCGAAAATCTTATATCCAGGTATAAAGTCGATTTTCTTGTATATACACACTTAGCAGTCAATATTGAGTTGCTTCAAATCATTATCATCAAATATTTAAGATTATTAACCTTCTTCATCTTGCTAAAGTTGACATTAAGCCATAACGGCAGTGAATTTGGAAGAATTCGACATTCTTATATTCAGGTATAAATTCGATTTTCTTGTGTATACACGTTTACTAGTCGATATTGAGTTGCCTTAAATCACTAATTTAACACATTTAAGTTAATTAACCTTCTTCACCTTGCTGAAGTTGACATAAAGCCATAACGGCAGCGAATTTGGAAGAATTCGAAAATCTTATATTCGGTATAAAGTCGATTTTCTTGTATATACACATTAAGCAGTCAATATTGAGTTGCTTCAAATCATTATCATAAAATATTTAAGATTATTAACCTTCTTCATCTTGGTGAAGTTGACATAAGGCCATAACGGCAGTACATTTGGAAGAATTCGACAATCTTATATTCAGGTATAAAGTCGATTTTCTTGTGTATACACATTTACTAGTCGATATTGAGTTGCCTTAAATTACTAATTTAACACATTTAAGTTAATTAACCTTCTTCATCTTACTGAAGTTGACATAACGCCATAACGGCAGTGCATTTGGAAGAATTCGACAATCTTATATTCAGGTATAAAGTCGATTTTCTTGTATATACACATTTAGCAGTCAATATTGAGTTGTTTCAAATCAATATCATCAAATATTTAAGATAATTAACCTTCTAGATCTTGCTAAAGTTGACATTAAGCCATAACGGCAGTGCATTTGGAAGAATTCGACATTCTTACATTCAGGTATAAATTCGATTTTCTTGTGTATACACATTTACTAGTCGATATTGTGTTGCCTTAGATCACTAATTTAACACATTTAAGTTAATTAACCTTCTTCATCTTGCTGAAGTTGACGGAAAGCCATAACGGCAGTGCATTTGGAAAAACTCGACTGTCTTATATTCAGGTATAAAGTCGATTTTCTTGTACATACACATTTAGAAGTCGATATGGAGTTGCTTTAAATCATTAAGTTAAGATAGTTAAGTTCACTAGCCTTCTTCATCTTACTAAAGTTGACATAATGCCATAACGGCAGTGCACTTGGAAGAAATCGACAATCTTATATTCAGGTATAAGGTCGATTTTCTTGTATATACACATTAAGAAGTCGATATGGAGTTACTTGAAATCATTAATTTAACATATTTAAGATATCTACACTTCTTCATCTTGCTGAAGTTGGCATAAAGCCATAACGGCAGTGCATTTGGAAGAATTCGAAAATCTTATATTCGGTATAAAGTCGACTTTCTTGTATATACACATTTAGCAGTCAATATTGAGTTGCTTCAAATCATTATCATCAAATATTTAAGATTATTAACCTTCTTCATCTTGGTGAAGTTGACAAAAGGCCGTAACGGCAGTACATTTGGAAGAATTCGACAATCTTATATTCAGGTATAATGTCGATTTTCTTGTATATACACATTAAGCAGTCAATATTGAGTTGCTTCAAATCATTATCATCAAATATTTAAGATAATTAACCTTCTAGATCTTGCTAAAGTTGACATTAAGCCATAACGGCATGCATTTGGAAGAATTCGACATTGTTATATTCAGGTATAAATTCTATTTTCTTGTATATACACATTTAGCAGTCAATATTGAGTTGCTTCAAATCATTATCATCAAATATTTAAGATAATTAACCTTCTAGATCTTGCTAAAGTTGGCATTAAGCCATAACGGCAGTGAATTTGGAAGAATTCGACATTCTTATATTCAGGTATAAATTCGATTTTCTTGTGTATACACAGTCGATATTGAGTTGCTTTAAATCACTAATTTAACACATTAAAGTTAATTAACCTTCTTCATCTTACTGAAGTTGACATAACGCCATAACGGCAGTGTATTTGAAAGAATTAGACATCCTTATGTTCAGGTATAAAGTTGATTTTCTTGTATATACACATTTAGCAGTCGATATTTAGTTGCTTCCAATAATTAACATCCCATATTTAAGTTAATTAACCTTCTATATCTGGCTGAAGTTGACATAAGGCCATAACGGCAGTGAATATGGAAGAATTCGACATTCTTATATTCAGGTATAAATTCGATTTTCTTGTGTATACACGGTTACTAGTCGATATTGTGTTGCCTTAAATCACTAATTTAATACATTTAAGTTAATTAACCTTCCTCATCTTGCTGAAGTTGACATAAAGCTATAACGGCAGTACATTTGGAAGAATTCGACAATCTTATATTCAGGTATAAAGTTGATTTTCTTGTGTATACACATTTAGCAGTCAATATTGAGTTGCTTCAAATCATTATCATCAAATATTTAAGATTATTAACCTTCTTCATCTTGCTAAAGTTGACATTAAGCCATAGCGGCAGTGAATTTGGAAGAATTCGACATTCTTATATTCAGGTATAAATTCGATTTTCTGGTGTATACACATTTACTAGACAATATTGAGTTGCCTCAAATCACTAATTTAACACATTTAAGTTAATTAACCTTCTTCATCTTGCTGAAGTTGACGGAAAGCCATAACGGCATTGCATTTGGAAAAACTCGACTGTCTTATATTCAGGTATAAAGTCGATTTTCTTGTACATACACATTTAGAAGTCGATATGGAGTTGCTTTAAATCATTAAGTTAAGATATTTAAGTTCACTAGCCTTCTTCATCTTACTAAAGTTGACATAAAGCCATAACGGCAGTGCACTTGGAAGGATTCGACAATCTTATATTCAGGTATAAAGTCGATTTTCTTGTATATACACATTTAGCAGTCACTACTGAGTTGCTTCAAATCATTATCATCAAATATTTAAGATTATTAACCTTCTTCATCTTGCTGTAGTTGACATAAGGCCATAACGGCAGTCCATTTGGAAGAATTCGACAATCTTATATTCAGGTATAAAGTCGATTTTCTTGTATATACACATTCGATATTGAGTTGCCTTAAATCACTAATTTAACACATTTAAGTTAATTAACCTTCTTCATCTTACTGAAGTTCACATAACGCCATAACGGCAGTGTATTTGGAAGAATTAGACAACCTTATATTCAGGTATAAAGTCGATTTTCTTGTGTATACACATTTACTAGTCGATATTGTGTTGCCTTAAATCACTAATTTAACACATTTAAGTTAATTAACCTTCTTCATCTTACTGAAGTTGACATAACGCCATAACGGCAGTGCATTTGGAAGAATTCGAAAATCTTATACTCAGGTATAAAGTCGATTTTCTTGTGTATACACATTTAGCAGACAATATTGAGTTGCTTCAAATCATTATCATCAAATATAAAAGATTATTAACCTTCTTCATCTTGGTGAAGTTGACATAACGCCATAACGGCAGTACATTTGGAAGAATTCGACAATCTTATATTCAGGTATAAAGTCGATTTTTTTGTGTATACACATTTAGTAGTCGATATTGAGTTGCCTTAAATCACTAATTTAACACATTTAAGTTAATTAACTTTCTTCATCCTACTGAAGTTGACGGAAAGCCATAACGGCAGTGCATTTGGAAAAACTCGACAGTCTTATATTCAGGTATAAAGTCGATTTTCTTGTACATACACATTCAGAAGTCGATATGGAGTTGCTTTGAATCATTAAGTTAAGATATTTAAGTTCACTAGCCTTCTTCATCTTACTGAAGTTGGCATAAAGCCATAATGGCAGTGCATTTGGAAGAATTCGATAATCTTATAATCTAGTATAAAGTCGATTTTCTTGTATATACATACATATTTAGCAGTCAATATTGAGTTGCTTCAAATCATTATCATCTAATATTTAAGATAATTAACCTTCTAAATCTTGCTGAAGTTGACATAAGGCCATAACGGCAGTACATTTGGAAGAATTCGACAATCTTATATTCAGGTATAAAGTCGATTTTCTTGTGTATACACAGTCGATATTGAGTTTCCTTAAATCACTAATTTAACACATTTAAGTTAATTAACCTTCTTCATCTTACTGAAGTTGACATAACGCCATAACGGCAGTGTATTTGGAAGAATTAGACAACCTTATATTCAGGTATAAAGTCGATTTTCTTGTGTATACACATTTACTAGTCGATATGTGTTGCCTTAAATAACTAATTTAACATATTTAAGTTAATTAACCTTCTTCGTCTTGCTGAAGTTCACATAAAGCCATAACGGCAGTGCATTTGGAAGAATTCGACATCCTTATGTTCAGGTATAAAGTCGATTTTCTTGTATATACACATTTAGCAGTCGATATTTAGTTGCTTCCAATAATTAACATCCAATATTTAAGTGAATTAACCTTCTAGAGCTTGCTGAAGTTGACATTAAGCCATAACGGCAGTGCATTTGGAAGAACTCGACATTCTTATATTCAGGTATAAATTCGATTTTCTTGTATATACACATTTAGCAGTCTATAATGAGTTGCTTTAAGTCATCAACATCAAATATTTAAGTTAATTAACCTTCTATATCTGGCTAAAGTTGACATTAAGACATGATGGCAGTGCATTTGGAAGATTTCGACAATCATATGTTCAGGTATAAAGTCGATTTTCTTGTATATACACATTTAAAACTCGATATGGAGTTGCTTTAAATCATTAATTTAACATATTTAGGTTAACTTGCCTTCTTCATCTTACTGAAGTTGGCATAACGCCATAACGGCAGCGCATTTGGAAGAATTCGACAATCTTATATTCAGGTATAAAGTCGATTTTCTTGTATGCACACAGTAAGCAGTCGATATTGAGTTGCTGTAAATCACTAATTTAACACGTTTAAGTTCATCTTGTTGAAGTTGACATAAAGCCATAACGGCAGTGCATTTGGAAGAATTCGACAATCTAATATTCAGGTATAAGGTCGAGTTTCTTGTATATACACATTTAGCAGTCGACATTGAGTTGCCTTAAATCACTAATTTAACACATTTAAGTAAATTAACATTCTTCATCTTACTGAAGTTGACATAACGCCATAACGGCAGTGCATTTGGAAGAATTCGACAACCTTATAATCAGGTGTAAATTCGATTTTCTATTATATACACATTTAGCTATCGATATTGAGTTGCCTTAAATCATTAACATCAAATATTTAAGTTAATTAGTTAATTTAACATATTTAGGTTAACTTTCCTTACTCATCTTACAGAAGTTGGCATAACACCATAACGGTAGTGCATTTGGAAGAATTCGACATCCTTATGTTCAGTTATAAAGTCGGTTTTCTTGTATATACCCATTTAGCAGTCGATATTGAGTTGCCTCAAATCATTAACATCCAATATTTAAGTTAATTAACCTTCTAGATCTTGCTAAAGTTGACATTAAGCTATAACGGCAGTGCATTTGGAAGAACTCGACATTCTTATATTCAGGTATAAAGTCGATTTTCTTGTATATACACATTTAAAACTCGATATGGGGTTGCTTTAAATCATTATTTTAACATATTTAGGTTAACTTGCCTTCTTCATCTTACTGAAGTTGGCATAACACCATAACGGTAGTGCATTTGGAAGAATTCGACAATCTTATATTCAGGTATAAAGTCGATTTTCTTGTATATACACATATAGCAGTCGATATTTAGTTGCTTCAAATCATTAACATCCAATATTTAAGTTAATTAACCTTCTAGATCTTGCTAAAGTTGACATTAAGCTATAACGGCAGTGCATTTGGAAGAACTCAACATTCTTATATTCAGGTATAAAGACGATTTTCTTGTATGTACACATTTAGCAGTCGATTTTACGTTGCCTTAAATCACTAATTTAACACGTTTAAGTTCATCTTGCTGAAGTTGACATAAAGCCATAACGGCAGTGCATTTGGAAGAATTCGACAATCTTATATTCAGGTATAAGGTCGAGTTTCTTGTATATACACATTTAGCAGTCGACATTGAGTTGCCTTAAATCACTAATTTAACATATTTAAGTTAATTAACATTCTTCATCTTACTGAAGTTGACATAACGCCATAACGGCAGTGCATTTGGAAGAACTCGATATTCTTATATTCAGGTATAAAGTCGATTTTCTTGTGTATACACATTTACTAGTCGATATTGAGTTGCCTTAAATTACTAATTTAACACATTTAAGTTAATTAACCTTCTTCATCTTACTGAAGTTGACATAACGCTATAACGGCAGTGTATTTAAAAGAATTAGACAACCTTATATTCAGGAACAAAGTCGATTTTCTTGTACATACATACTTAGCAATCGATATTGGGTTGCCTAAAATCATTATTATCAAATATTTAAGTTAATTAGTTAATTTAACATATTTAGGTTAACTTGCCTTCTTCATCTTACTGAAGTTGGCATAACACCATAACGGCAGTGCATTTGGAAGATTTCGACAATCATATGTTCAGGTATGCAGTCGATTTTCTTGTATATACACATTTAAAACTCGATATGGAGTTGCTTTAAATCATTAATTTAACATATTTAAAATATCTAGCCTTCTTCATCTTGCTGAAGTTGGCATAAAGCCATAGCGGCAGTGCATTTGGAAGAATTCGAAAATCTTATATTCAGGAATAAAGTCGATTTTCTTGTGTATACACATTTACTAGTCGATATTGAGTTATTGATTTAAGTTAATTAACCTTCTTCATCTTGCTGAAGTTGACATAACGCCATAACGGCAGTGCATTTGGAAGAATTTGACATTCTTATATTCAGGTATAAATTCGATTTTCTTGTATGTACACATTTAAAAGTCGATATGGAGTTGCTTTAAATCATTATTTTAACATATTTAGGTTAACTTGCCTTCTTCATCTTACTGAAGTTGGCACAACGCCATAACGGCAGTGCATTTGGAAGAATTCGAAAATCTTATATTCGGTATAAAGTCGATTTTCTTGTATATACACATTTAGCAGTCGATATTGAG
>NW_024395328.1:0-7005 GCF_016617805.1 Bactrocera tryoni | reverse complement strand
TTTATACCTAAATGTAAAATCCTAGAATTTTTCCAAATGCACTGCCGTTATAGAATTATGTCAACTTGAGTAAGATGTAGAGTGCTAATTAACTTTAATATGTGAAGCTAATGATTTGAAGGAACTTGATGTGGATTTCTAAATGTGTATATGCAAGAAAATCGGTTTTATACCTGAATGTAAAATTCTGGAATTTTTCCAAATGCACTGCCGTTTTGGCTTTAAGCCAACTTCAGTAAGATGAAGAAGGTAAATTAACTCTAGTATATGAAGCTAACGATTTGAAGCAACTTGGTATGGATTTTTAAATATGTAAGTGCAAGAAAATCGGTTTTATACCTAATTGTAAAATTGTGGAGTTTTTCAAATTGCACTGCCCTTTTGGCTTTATACCAACTTCAGTAAGATGGTGAGGGTTAATTAACTTTGATATGTGAAGCAATTTTTTGAGGATTTCTAAATGTGATTATTGCAAGAAAATCGGTTGATACATAAATGTAAAATTCTGTAATTTTTCCCAATGCGCAGTCGTTTTGGCTTTATGCCAACTTCTGTAAGATGAAAAAGGTTAATTAACTTTCATATGTTAATCTTATGATTTGAAGCAACCTTGTATGTATTTCTAAATGTGCATATGAAAGAAAATTGCTTTTATACCTAAATGTCAAATTGTGGAATTTTTTCCAAATGTACTGCCGTTATGGCTTTATGTCGACTTGAGTAAGATGAAGAAGGTAAATTAACTTTAATATGTGAAGCAACTGATTTAAAGCAACTTGATATAGATTTCTAACCGTGTACATGAGAGAAAGTCGGTTTTTTACCTAAATGTAAAATTCTGGAATTTTCCAAATGCACTGCCGTTTTGGCTTTATGTCAACTAGAATAAGATGATGAGGGTTAATTAACTTTAATATGTGAAGCCAATGGTTTGAAGCAATTCGTTGTGGATTTCTAAATGTGTATATGCAAGAAAATCGGTTTTATACCTAAATGTAAAATTCTGGAATTTTTCCAAATGCAATGCCGTTTTGGCTTTATGCCAACTTCAATAAGAAGGTGTGGGTTAATTAACTTTAATATGTAAAGCTAATGATTTTAGGCAACTTGATATGGATTTCTAAATGTGTACATGCAAGAAAATCGGTTTATACATAAATGTAAAATTCTGTAATTTTTCCCAATGCACTGTCGTTTTGGCTTTATGCCAACTTCTGTAAGATAAAAAAGGCTAATTAATTTTAATATGTAAATTTTATGATTTGAAGCAACTTCGTATGTATTTCTTAATGTGCATATGCAAGAAAATTGCTTTTATACCTAAATGTCAAATTGTGGAGTTTTTTCCAAATGCACTGCCGTTATGGCTTTATGTCAACTTGAGTAAGATGAAGAAGGTAAATAAACTTTAATATATAAAGTGAGCGATTTGAAGCAACTTTTTATGTATTTCTAAAAGTGTATATGCAAGAAGATCGGTTTTAAACCCAAATGTAACATTGTGGAGTTTTCCAAATGCACTCCCGTTATGGCTTTATGTCAACTTCAATAAGAAGAAGAAGGTTAATTAACTTTAATATGTGAAGCTAATGATTTGAGGCAACTTGATATGGATTTCTAGCCGTGTACATGCAAGAAAAACGGTTTTATAACTAAATGTAAAATTGTGGAATTTTCCCAAATGCTCTGCGGTTTTGGCTTTATGCCAACTTCAGTAAGATGGTGAGGGTTAATAAAGTTTAATATGTGAAGCAATTCTTTGTGGATTATTAAATGTGAATATTGCAAGAAAATCGGTTTATACATAAATGTAAAATTCTGCAATTTTTTCCAATGCACTGTCGTTTTGGCTTTATGCCAACTTCTGTAAGATGAAAAAGGTTAATTAATTTTAATATGTAAATTTTATGATTTGAAGCAATTTCGTATGTATTTCTTAATGTGCATATGCAAGAAAATTGCTTTTATACCTAAATGTCAAATTGTGGAATTTTTTCCAAATGCACTGCCTTTATGGCTTTATGTCAACTTGAGTAAGATGAAGAAGGTAAATTAACTTTAATATATAAAGTGAGCGATTTGAAGCAACTTTTTATGAATTTCTAAAAGCGTACATGCAAGAAGATCGGTTTTAAACCTAAATGTAACATTGTGGAGTTTTCCAAATGCACTTCCGTTTTGGCTTTATGTCAACTTCAGTAAGAAGAAGAAGGTTAATTAACTTTAAGATGTGAAGCTACAGATTTGAAGCAATTTGATATGGATTTCTAACCGTGTACATGCAAGAAAGTCGGTTTAATTCCTAAATGTAAAATTCTGTAATTTTCCAAATGCACTGCCGTTTTGGCTTTATGCCAACTTCAGTAAGATGGAGAAGGCTATTTAACTTTAATATGTGAGCTAATGATTTGAAGCAACTTGATATGGATTTCTAAATGTGTATATGCAAGAAAATCGGTTTTATATTAAATGTTAAATTCTAGAATTTTTCCAAATGCACTGCCGTTTTGGCGTTATGCTTACTTCAGTAAGATGGTGAGGGTTAATTAAATTTAATATATGAATCTAATGCTTTGAAGCAATTCTTTGTGGATTTTTAAATGTGTACATGCAAGGAAATCGGTTTTATGTCTAAATGTAAAATTCTGGAAATTTCCAAATGCAATGAGGTTTTGGCTTTATGCCAACTTCTGTAAGATGGTGAGGATTAATTAACTTTAATATGTGAAGCGATTCTTTGTGGATTTCTAAATGTGTACATGCAAGCAAATCGGTTTTATGCCTAATGTAAAATTCTGGAAATTTCCAAATGCAATGCGGTTTTGGCTTTATGTCAACTTCAGTAAGATGAAGAAGGTTGATTAACTTTAATATGTAAAGTTAATGATTTGAGGCAACTTGATATGGATTACTAAAGGTGTACATGCAAGAAAATCGGTTTTATACCTAAATCTAAAATTGTGGACTTTTTCCAAATGCACTGCCGTTATGGCCTTATGTCAACTTGAGTTAGATGGTGAGGGTTAGTTAACTTTAATATGTGGAGCTGATGATTTGAAGCAATTCGTTGTGGATTTCTAAAAATGTACATGCACGGAAATCGGTTTTATACATAAATGCAAAATTCTGGAAATTTCCAAATGCACTGCCAATTGGCTTTATGTCAACTTCAGTAAGATGAAGAAGGTTAATTAACTTTAATATGTGAAGCTACTTATTTGAAGCAACTTGATATGGATTTCTAAACGTGTGTATGCAAGAAAATCAGTTTTATACCAAAATGTAAATTTCTAGAATTTTTCCAATTGCACTGCCGTTTTGGCTTTATGTCAACTTCAGTAACATGAAGAAGGTTAATTAACTTTAATATGTGAAGCTACTGATTTGAAGCAACTTGATATGGATTTCTAAATGTGTACATCCAAGAAAATCGGTTTTATACCTAAATGTAAAATTCTAGAATTTTTCCAAAAGCACTGCCGTTATAGTATTATGTCAACTTGAGTAAGTTGTAGAGTGTTAATTAACTTTAATATGTGAAGCTACAGTTTGGAAGCAACTTGATATGAATTTCTAAATGTGTACATACCTAAATGTAAAATTGTGGAATTTTTCCAAATGCACTGCCGATGTGGCTTTATGTCAACTTGAGTAAGATGATGAGGGTTAATTAACTTTAATATGTGAAGCTAATAATTTGAAGCAATTCGTTGTGGATTTCTAAAAGTGTATATGCAAGAAAATCGGTTTTATGCCTAATGTAAAATTCTGGAAATTTCCAAATGCAATGCGGTTTTGGCTTTATGCCAACTTCTGTAAGATGGTGAGGATTAATTAACTTTAATATGTGAAGCAATTCTTTGTGGATTTCTAAATGTGTACATGCAAGCAATTCGGTTTTATGCCTAAATGTAAAATTCTGGAAATTTCCAAATGCGCTGCGGTTTTGGCTTTATGCCAACTTCAGTAAGATGGTGAGGATTAATAAACTTAAATATGTGAAGCAATTCTTTGTGGATTTCTAAGTGTGTACATGCGAGCAAATCGGTTTTATACCTAAATGCAAAATTCTGTAAATTTCCAAATGCACTTTAGCATTATGTCAACTTGAGTAAGGTGTAGAGTGCTTATTAGCTTTAATATGTGAAGCTAAAGATTTGAAGCAACTTGATATGGATTTCTAATTGTGTACATACCTAAATGTAAAATTGTGGAATTTTTGCAAATGCACTGCCGATGTGGCTTTATGTCAACTTGAGTAAGATGATGAGGGTTAATTAACTTTAATATGTGAAGCTAATAATTTGAAGCAATTCGTTGTGGATTTCTAAATGTGTATATGCAAGAAAATCGGTTTTATACCGAAATGTAAAATTCTGGAATTTTTCCAAATGCACTGCCGTTTTGGCTTTATGCCAACTTCAATAAGATGGTGTGGGTTAATTAACTTTCATATGTGAAGCTAATGATTTGAGGCAACTTGATATGGATTTCTAACCGTGTACATGCAAGAAAATCAGTTTTATGCCTAAATGTATAGTCCTGGAATTTTCCAAATGCACTGCCGTTTTGGCTTTATGCCAACTTGAGTAAGATGGTGAGGATTAATTAAATTTAATATGTGAAGCTTATGATTTGAACGAATTCGTTGTGGATTACTAATTGTGTACATGCAAGAAAATCGGTTTTATACCTAAATGTAAAATTGTGGAATTATTCCAAATGCACTGTTGTTTTGGTTTCATGGTGAATTTACTTCATTATGTGAAGCTAATGATTTGAGGCAACTTGATATGGATTTCTAGCCGTGTACATGCAAGAAAAACGGTTTTATAACTAAATGTAAAATTGTGGAATTTTCCCAAATGCTCTGCGGTTTTGGCTTTATGCCAACTTCAGTAAGATGGTGAGGGTTAATAAAGTTTAATATGTGAAGCAATTCTTTGTGGATTATTAAATGTGAATATTGCAAGAAAATCGGTTTATACATAAATGTAAAATTCTGCAATTTTTTCCAATGCACTGTCGTTTTGGCTTTATGCCAACTTCTGTAAGATGAAAAAGGTTAATTAATTTTAATATGTAAATTTTATGATTTGAAGCAATTTCGTATGTATTTCTTAATGTGCATATGCAAGAAAATTGCTTTTATACCTAAATGTCAAATTGTGGAATTTTTTCCAAATGCACTGCCTTTATGGCTTTATGTCAACTTGAGTAAGATGAAGAAGGTAAATTAACTTTAATATATAAAGTGAGCGATTTGAAGCAACTTTTTATGAATTTCTAAAAGCGTACATGCAAGAAGATCGGTTTTAAACCTAAATGTAACATTGTGGAGTTTTCCAAATGCACTTCCGTTTTGGCTTTATGTCAACTTCAGTAAGAAGAAGAAGGTTAATTAACTTTAATATGTGAAGCTACAGATTTGAAGCAATTTGATATGGATTTCTAACCGTGTACATGCAAGAAAGTCGGTTTAATTCCTAAATGTAAAATTCTGGAATTTTCCAAATGCACTGCCGTTTTGGCTTTATGCCAACTTCAGTAAGATGGAGAAGGCTATTTAACTTTAATATGTGAAGCTAATGATTTAAAGCAACTTGATATGGATTATATGTGTGTATATGTATATGCAAGAAAATCAGTTTTATACCTAAATGTAAAATTTTAGAATTGTAGAAAATGCACTGCCGTTTTGGCGTTATGCCAACTTCAGTAAGATGGTGAGGGTTGACTAACTTCAATATGTAAAGCTAATGCTTTGAAGCAATTCGTTGTGGATTTCTAAAAGTGGACAT
Source organism: Bactrocera tryoni (assembly GCF_016617805.1). Classification (NCBI taxonomy): domain Eukaryota; kingdom Metazoa; phylum Arthropoda; class Insecta; order Diptera; family Tephritidae; genus Bactrocera; species Bactrocera tryoni. Next base: position 1,204 of record NW_024395328.1, on the reverse strand, counting down.
GCAAGGAAATCGGTTTTATGCCTAAATGCAAAATTCTGGAAATTTCCAAATGCACTGCCGTTTTGGCTTTATGTCAACTTCAGTAAGATGCAGAAGGTTAATTAACTTTAATATGTGAAGCTACTGATTTGAAGCAACTTGATATGGATTTCTAAATGTGTATATGCAAGAAAATCGGTTTTATACCTAAATGTAAAATTCTGTAATTTTTCCAAAAGGACTGCCGTTTTAGCATTATGTCAACTTGAGTAAGATGTGGAGTGCTAATTAACTTTAATATGTGAAGCTAATGATTTGAGGGAAATTGATGTGGATTTCTAAATGTGTATATGCAAGAAAATCGGTTTTATACCTGAAGGTAAAATTCTGGAATTTTCCAAATGCACGGTCGTTTTGGCTTTATGCCAACTTCTGTAAAATGAAAAAGGTTAACTAACTTTAATTTGTTAATCTTATGATTTGAAGCAACTTCGTATGTATTTCTAAATGTGCATATGCAAGAAAATTGCTTTTATACCTAAAGGTCAAATTGTGGAATTTTTGCCAAATGGCTTTATGTCAACTTGAGTAAGATGAAGAAGGTAAATTAACTTTAATATATAATGTTAGCGCCTTGAAGCAACTTCTTATGAATTTCTAAAAGTGTACATGCAAGAAAATCGGTTTTATACCTAAATGTAAAATTGTGGAATTTTCCAAATGCACTGCCGTTTTGGCTTTATGTCAACTTCAGTAAGATGAAGAAGGTTAATTAAATTTAATATGTGAAGCTCCTGATTTGAAGCAACTTGATATGGATTTATAACCGTGTACATGCAAGAAAATCGGTTTTATAGCTAAATGTAAAATTCTGGAATTTTCCAAATGCGCTGCCGTTTTGGCTTTATGCCAACTTCAGTAAGATGGTGAGGATTAATTAACTTTAATATGTGAATCTAATGATTTGAAGCAATTCGTTGTGGATTTCTAAAAGTATACATGCAAGGAAATCGGTGTTATGCCTAAATGCAAAATTCTGGAAATTTCCAAATGCCCTGCCGTTTTGGCTGTATGTCAACTTCAGTAAGATGAAGAAGGTTAAATTACTTTAATATGTAAAGCTACTGATTTGAAGCAACTTCATATGGATTTCTAAAAGTGTATATGCAACAAAATCAGTTTTATACCTAAATGTAATATTCTAGAATTTTTCCAAATGCACTGC
>NW_024395327.1:0-3402 GCF_016617805.1 Bactrocera tryoni | reverse complement strand
ATATTAGATTGTGGAATTCTTCCAAATGCACTGCCGTTATGGCTTTATGTCAACTTCAGTAAGATGAAGAAGGTTAATTAACTTAAATAAGTGAAGTAAATAATTTGAAGCAACTCAATATCGACTGCTAATTGTGTATGTACAAGAAAATCGACTTTATACCTTAACATAAGATTGTGGAATTCTTCCAAATGCACAGCCGTTATGGTTTTATGTCCACTTCAGTAAGATGAAGAAGGTTAACTAACTTAAATAAGTGAAGTAATTAATTTGAAGCAACTCAATATCGATTGCTAATTGTGTATATACAAGAAAATCGACTTTATATCTAAATATACGATTGTGAAATTCTTCCAAATACACTGCCGTTATGGCTTTATGTCAACTTCAGTAAGATGAATAAGGTTAATTAACTTAAATATGTTAACCTAATGATTTGAAGCAACTCAATATCGATTCTTAAATGTGTATATACAAGAAAATCGACTTTATACCTTAATATAAGAATGCGGAATTCTTCCAAATGCGCTGGAGTTATGGCTTTATGTCCAGTTCAGTAAGATGAAGAAGGTTAAATAACTTAAATAAGTGAAGTAATTAATTTGAAGCAACTCAATATCGATTGCTAATTGTGTATGTACAAGAAAATCGACTTTATACCTTAACATAAGATTGTGGAATTCTTCCAAATGCAAAGCCGTTGTGGTTTTATGTCCACTTCAGTAAGATGAAGAAGGTTAATTAACTTAAATAAGTGAAGTAATTAATTTGAAGCAACTCAATATCGATTGCTAAGTGTGTATATACAAGAAAATCGACTTTATATCTAAATATATATATCGAATTCTTCCAAATGCACTGCCGTTATGGTTCTATGTTAACTTCAGTGAGATGAAGAAGGTTAATTAACTTAAATATGTTAAACTAATGATTTGAAGCAACTCAATATCGATTCTTAAATGTGTATATACAAGAAAATCGACTTTATACCTTAATATAAGAATGCGGAATTCTTCCAAATGCGCTGCCGTTATGGCTTTATGTCCAGTTCAGTAAGATGGAGAAGGTTAAATAACTTAAATAAGTGAAATAATTAATTTGAAGCAACTCAATATCGATTGCTAATTGTGTATGTACAAGAAAATCGACTTTATACCTTAACATAAGATTGTGAAATTCTTCCAAATGCACTCCCGTTAAGGCCTTATGTCAACTTCAGTAAGATAAAGAATGTTAATTATCTTAAATAAGTGAAGTAAATGATTTGAAGCAACTCAATATCGATTCCTTAATGTGTATATACAAGAAAATTGACTTTTTGTCTAAATATAAGATTGTGGAATTCTTCCAATTGCACTGCCGTTATGGCTTTATGTCAACTTCAGTAAGATGAAGAAGGTTAATTAATTTAAATATGTTAAACTAATGATTTGAAGCCACTCAACATCGATTGCCTAATGTGTATATACAAGAAAAACGACTTTATATCTAAATATAGGATTGTGGAATTCTTCCAAATGCACTGCCGTTATGGTTTTATGTTAACTTCAGTGAGATGAAGAAGGTTAATTAACTTAAATATGTTAAACTAATGATTTGAAGCAACTCAATATCGATTCTTAAATGTGTATATACAAGAAAATTGACTTTATACCTTAACATAAGATTGTGGACTTCTTCCAAATGCACAGCCGTTATAGTTTTATGTCCATTTCAGTAAGATGAAGAAGGTTAACTAACTTAACTAAGTGAAGTAATTAATTTGAAGCAACTCAATATCGATTCCTTAATGTGTATATACAAGAAAATCGACTTTATATCTAACTATAGGATTGTGGAATTCTTCCAAATGCACTGCCGTTATGGCGTTATGTCTACTTCAGTTAGATGAAGAACTTAAGTGAACTTAAATATGTTAAACCAATGATTTGAAGCAACTCAATATCGATTGCTAAATGTGAATATACAAGAAAATCGACTTTATGCCTTAAAATAGGATTGTGGAATTCTTCCAAATGCACTTCCGTTATAGCTTTATGTCCAGTTCAGTAAGATGAAAAAGGTAAGAGAACTTAAATATGTTAAACTAATGATTTGAAGCAACTCAATATCGATTGCTAAATGTGAATATACAAGAAAATCGACTTTATACCTTAATATAAGATTGTGGAATTCTTCCAAATGCACTGCCGTTATGGCCTATGTCCACTTCAGTAAGATCAAGAAAGTAAATTAACTTGAATTAAGTGAAGTAAATAATTTAAGCAACTCAATATCGATTGCTAAATGTGTATAATCAAGAAAATCGACTTTCTACCTTAATATAAGATTGTGGAATTCTTCCAAATGCACTCCCGTTAAGGCCTTATGTCAACTTCAGTAAGATAAAAAATGTTAATTATCTTAAGTAAGTGAAGTAAATTATTTGAAGCAACTCAATATCGATTGCTTAATGTGTATATACAAGAAAAACGACTTTATATCTAAATATAGGATTGTGGAATTCTTCCAAATGCACTGCCGTTATGGTTTTATGTTAACTTCAGTGAGATGAAGAATGTTAATTAGCTTAAATAAGTGAAGTAAATGATTTGGAGAAACTCACTATCGATTGCTAAATGTGTAGATACAAGAAAATCGGCTTTATACCTTAATATAAGATTGTGGAATTCTTCCAAATGCGCTGCCGTTATGGATTTATGTAAACTTCAGTAAGATGAAGAAGGTTAGTTAACTTAAGTAAGTGAAGTAAATTATTTGAAGCAACTCAATATCGATTGCTTAATGTGTATATACAAGAAAAACGACTTTATATCTAAATATAGGATTGTGGAATTCTTCCAAATGCACTGCCGTTATGGTTTTATGTTAACTTCAGTGAGATGAAGAATGTTAATTAGCTTAAATAAGTGAAGTAAATGATTTGGAGAAACTCACCATCGATTGCTAAATGTGTATATACAAGAAAATCGGCTTTATACCTTAATATAAGATTGTGGAATTCTTCCAAATGCACTGCCGTTATGGCCTATGTCCACTTCAGTAAGATCAAGAAAGTAAATTAACTTAAATATGTTAAACTAATGATTTGGAGCAACTCAATATCGATTGCTAAATGTGTATATACAAGAAATTCGACTTCATACCTTAATATAAGATTGTAGAATTCTTCCAAATGCGCTGCCGTTATGGATTTATGTAAACTTCAGTAAGATGAAGAAGGTTAATTAACTTAAATAAGTGAAGTAAATGATTTGAAGCAACTTAATATAGATTCCTTAATGTGTATATACAAGAAAATCGACTTTATATCTAACTATAGGATTGTGGAATTCTTCCAAATGCACTGCCGTTATGGCTTTATGTCCACTTCAGTAAGATGAAGAAGGTTAATTAACTTAA
>NW_024395326.1:0-32955 GCF_016617805.1 Bactrocera tryoni | reverse complement strand
GTGCTACTTGTCGGCCTAAAATTATAAATTGTATGCCATTTGGAGATAACCAACAATTTTAGTGAAAAGGAATGATCATATTCAGAATAAACAGGAATGTTCGGGTTTGGAAAATATGCAAAAAAATTTTAAACGCATGATATCTCAAAGGTATTTATCTCTCTTCTTCTGCACTTTTTCGCCTGATTATCTTTGTATAAGATACCGATTTAAATTCGTCCAGAATAGTTGCACAAGTCTTCATTTCAGATTTATCAAAATTATTTGGTTCTGTTCAGTTTTATGCGATTTTGTAAATAACTGTAAATATCCTCATATTCATAAGAATTTGGTTCGTTTTCTTAATGTTAAAGGTCTACCGCTCAGTTTATCTATAATATAATTAATAAAAAATAACAATAATCGAGCCTCTCTTATTAAATGTCACCCTCTTCTTATAGATATAATGACCACAAGAGTTTGCGAATTACATGAAAAGATCATCCTTCTCTTTCACTCATTAGTCAGCTCAGCTGTTAGACTTCCGCTTAATTATTCGGAGCTCCGAAATTCTACGCTAATTTAATTAAGTATGAAATCATGTCATCGTGTGAGTGTCAAGCGCAGTGCAAATAGCAGCGACCGCCACCGCAAACCCCATCCATTGCAGTAAATTTCACATTTGTTGCTCATTAGCGTTGTGAAAAGCGCCGCACCGGCAGCAATCCCTTCTTAAAGCGCCCATACACGAGCACACAAGTGCGTTCGATCGGTATGTGTGCGCTTGGGGTTTATCGTGTATGGGCTTGTTCGCGTACCGATCCATGTTCGCGAAAATGTTTGATTTTTTACGATCGGTGCGCGAACATGTTTATCGTGTATGGCGTTGTCGGCGCACAAAATCTCATTTCTCTCGTGTCGCCGAACAGTGAAGAGCGCGGACAATGGCTAGAGTTAAGGGGAGAGCCTGCTTTCGAGGCTTCAAAAATCGATTTTTTTGAGGATTTTTTTGGGAAGGAAACAAATTATTGATTCAAGCGAAATTTCTAGGCTTTATAGTTATATATTTTAACATCTTTCAAAAATTTTTTGGATACGAAATCTTTGATATTCTGCCTTTGGGAAGCAATTACCCGATGCATCTCGCATGTACATTTTTCGGACGGCGACCAGGATGCAGGTCGCAATTTCTATCGGAAACAAAAAATTCAAAGAGATTCATATTTTTTATTAATTTTTCTTCTGGTTAAACTAAGAAAATTCCAAAAAAAAGTGTAAAATTTAAAATTTTATTAAAAATGTAATAAGTAGTGGCTTTTGATGAAAACAATTTTTCTTTATGCTGTTTAAAAATATGTTAAAACTTGACTTTTCTTAAATTTTTTTTAGTTTAAATATAAGATAATTTTATGTCAATGATAATAAACTTTGCCCTAATTCCATACGACGTTTAGTTTTTTTCTATCCTGCCCGCCAATTAAGAATAATCGTAAAAATGAAAAACCGAGAAATCGCGCTTCAAAGTTTTCGCTTTTTGCCTAAGCGCTCATATATATACATACATAGTGTAAGAAAAATAAAAGTTGGAATAACTTATTAACGAAATTCCATGAAATAGATAAAAATGCTACATTAGAAATAAATTCCAAGAAATGTTCCGCTTGCCTGTCGCACATGTTAACTCTGTGAAGAACGGACGCAAAATGGATTTGTGTGTCGTGTATGGGCAAACGAATTCATACCGATCGAACGCACTTGTGTGCTCGTGTATGGGCACTATTATCTACAAGCTCGCAATGGTCGCTAGTTTAATACTTCCTTCCGCGTACACACACACACACACTTCACGTTATTACAAAATATTGTAGATATGCGCTATGAATGATTTGCTGCTTGCCACTGACATGTTTTCGCATTTAATTCCGTCTCATTTATTATCCAAATTACGCTTCACACTCGCCTTTGCAGCCAACTTGCAGCTTGTTACCTTCTGGTTGCCAACAACTTAATTGTAACTCCACATGTACGTGTGTCTGTATGTGTGTTAACACTGAATATGCTTTTGCTGACAAATATGTGCTTAACTGTATGTGCCTCTATGTGTGTGTGGCAGTATGCGTGTAAGCATTTTCATTATCACTGTCGCATTAGGAGAAAGAAGTTGTTCAAGTTTATAACCTCCAGTCTTCACTACTCTCTACTCTTCTCTGATTATGAGTAACACGCTCGCTTGTTGTTGCAGTAATTACATGTTTATACATATCTAGTGCAAGTACACGACACACAGTAACGCTTTCGTGTTCACACGTAAATACAACACGTACAACAACAGTATCATGAAAAAGTCTGCATTTCCTCGTCTAGACTGCATTAGTCAAATTAAGAAGTTCAGCATTGGCATACGAAGAACGCATAGGTGAGAATTTTAATTTTTCTATTTTACATTGTGTTTCGTTCCTTTCGTTAATAATTGTGGGTTTTATCTTCAATTTTTTCTCAAATCTCTTTGTGCGTGTAAATTTAAATCAATATCAGAGGGACCTTGCTTTTGATTTGTTCATAATCAGTAAAAAACAAACATATTACAATGCCTTTCCTGGAACAAGATACCATTGATTCAGGGAAGATGGGACAGTAAAACTCAAATTTAGCGAATTACTTATGAGGGCATATTTATGAAAGTATTCCTTCCATTTAAAATTTTTTTGAAAAAAAAAGGTCAGATTATTTTAATATTTCAGCATGGTTAAAAAGTGTGATTGATTTCATACAATTTATTAATATTAAGGTGAAGAACAAAATATTTAAATAATGTCTAAATTTTTGCAGTTAATTATTAAAATATCCTAATCTTTAACTCTAACTCGGCTATAATCGCGTAAGCGGTGTCTACGCCAATTAAGAAGAAGAAGAATCTTTCCAGAAAAGTGTAATTAATTATACGAGGACTGCTTTTTAAAGGGAGAATAAACTGAAAGTTAATAACCTGAAATATACGACATCATTTATTATCAGATTCTTTATAGGTTATGACATTTCCGTAGTCGCTAATCTAATTAATCTGATATTATTTTACAAAACGATGCCACTGAGAAAAACGCAAATATTCCTTTGAAGCCTAGCACAGAACAATGCAACGATAAACTCTTCGGTTGTGCTGTCTTACTACAGTCTAGTGACCCTGCTGGAAATTATGTACGTTTGATCATTGAAAATATCATTGGAAATACATACATTTTGACATGAAAATTTAATAGAAATTTTGTCTGCTGCAAAATATTTCTATGACGTCGAGATCAGAAAATGCATTCCGCTTCAGAAGGCTACAGCTTTCTATTGGTTTAACTTTCGTAATGTCTATAAATAAGTCTCAAAGTCAAACAATGTTCATTTTGCGGAGAAATTTAGAGCTTAAATTCTATTCTTAATATCTTGGATACTTATTCGGCGTTGATTGGTACGACTAGTTTATTATAATAATGTATGCCTTAGTCATAGGAACACGTGACTGAATCCTCTAGTAATTGTGCAATAAGTTGCTTTTTATTATTCGGGATTGGGCAACACCAGCGTTTCAAACTGGAAACTCACAATTTTATCGTAAAGTTTGACATTTGATGGTGCGCATAATCAGAACATTTGGACATACGAGCGTTTTTTGTATTGTTTACAGTAACTTAAAATATTCTTTCTGACCAAAAAATGGAGTTAAATCGCGAAAATGTTCGTCCAATCATTTTTTTACAACTTTCGAAGTCGATTAACTCATCAACAGTGCATAAATAAACTTAATTCAATTTAAGACAATGAAGCTCCATCAAAGACCGGTGTTTATCGATGATATGGTGAATTCAAATGAGATCATAGATCATTCCAAGACGAGTTTAGGGAAGGTCGTTCAAAATCAGTTGTCGTTCCGGAAACTATTATTGCTGTGCGGAAACTGATATTGCAAGATCGTCGTGTGATTTATCATGATATTGAAACCATTATGGGCATTAGTTGGTCTAGTCTACCTGCACATTCAGTATCGCATGAACATTTGACTGTAAAAACATTTGTTCACGTTGGATCCCACACAATTTGTCACACGCTTAAGGAAAGACTTGTGTCGATGACAGTGCATGGATGACTTTTATGACATCGTTACAGCTGATGAATTGTGGATTTACGTCTATGAGCCCTAAAGTAAACAGCAGTCGACTGTGTGGGTGTTTTAAAAAGAGCCGAATTCAACAAAAGTTGTTCGCGCATGAAGCACAAATGGTTGCCTGTTGCCTGAAAAACTGGGCATGTCGCAAACATATTGCTGGAACAACCCAGAACAGTAAATTCTTAGTGATACACAACCATTTGGTTGCCAGTTGTCTTTCAAGAACCAGGAAAACCAGCCATCGAAAACGAATCGCTCCTCACTAAGATAATGCGAGCATTCACACATCGTCTGAAACAACTTCATTTTTGAGCACTGAAAACATCGATTTGATGAGTCATACTCCATATAGTCCTGACCAAGTGACTTATTTTTATTCCCGTTCGTAAAAAATTAACTAAGAGAACTACGTTTTTCGCCACCTATAGTGGCAATTGATGCGTTCAAAGGCTTGTTTTGGAGATACCTCAATCAGGATGGCAAAAGTTCTTCGGCAATTGGTTCGACACATGCAAAAGTATATAGATCTTAATGGAGAATATTTTGAAAAACAATAAAATGATTTTAGAAAATTTGTGTGTTCTCGAATCCCGAAATATGAAAGGCAACCTACTTATATATTCACAAACCAAAAAGTTTCAATTCTACAATTAGTTTATGGAAATTATGGATTGATGTCATTTTGCTATTGTAGTGCGGGGACAGACTTAGACGCTTTCGGAACGAGTCCGAATTAATTTTTTTTGAAGGAACTTAGCTTGAGAGCATTTCGCAAAAATATCTGGGGAGGAGTTCGGCGTATCAAAAACAGCTTATGTTATAATCTGTAACTTCGCGATTGTACCCTAAACATTAACTTTGTAACTGGTGTTCATTGTGGAAGTAAGACACGGTGTATTTACCAAAGAGGTTATTACTGAAACAATAGGTTTCTACGTTAACCGAAACTAAATAGGCGGTTATTAATTCAGAAATTATTGACCTTCAAGCGGTAAGTGCCTTAGAACCGAACTTATTTTGTAGAACTGTGACTTGAAGTTCCATATTCCTCTCAAACTGTCAACATTTCAACAAAGTGAATAAATATAAAGTGAGAAATTTGTAACCATTTTCAGCGCTAATTAAATCACCGAGAAAATGGCAAAACAAAATATAAAAGAGAAACAGAAACAGAGTAATGATTTAATTTTCAATTTAAATTTGCTTAATTTTTTTCTCTACATGGAAATCACAACAAAAAATACTCCCAAAACACGCGTGACACGACGCGCTGAAACCACAACTCTACTTTTTTATCAGACCATATCTGGCCACGAGGGTTTAGCCGGTTGCTGGATTGCTAGATTGCCTCATAACATGCCTGGTGTTTAGGGACAGTCGAACGCAATGACCGCCAAGTGGCCAAAATGCTTTAATGCAGAGCAGCGAGCAAACAGCCACTAACTTTTGGAATGCTAACGGGACGGGAGTTGTGTACAAAGTCACACACACATGGCAGATCGGACGCTCGTCGCTGGCATTTCGGTTGTTTAGCCATTTAGTGGAATATAACTGCCCACACAAGAGCACACACACAGAGTCACATGTGAATGGCCGTATAAGGACAAAGTTTTTAGCGACTGACCGGCGACTATTTAGTTAAAGTCGAGCCGGACGAAGCCATGCCTTGCCTAGACCCGCGTGCTATGACTCTTCGTAACATTTGTTTAGTGCTGCAGCGCAAACACAGTGATTTCTATTTAGCGTGTTGTCGGCAGTGACCGGCGAATGGAATGTGCTTGTGCGCGGTGTCTGAGTTGTGCAACTGAGTGTCAGAAGTTCGAACCCAACTAAACATGACTCCCGCGTCACAGCATTTTGTACACAGAAAGGTAATTTTTTCGCTGGAAAGTGCAAGAACCTGGGCGCAAAGTACGCGCCGTTACATACGTCATCACTCCATTTAATGTTATTATTATTTGTATTTGTGTGCGTGTGTGTGAGCGGGTGTGAGTGTGTCGGATGGATGCGACTGTAATTGCGTTTTAAACATTAAAAACTGCTCACGCGATGAGCTAACATGAAAACTTTTTCAATGCATCAACTCGTAGGGGCGGAAGGCAAAAAGAAACTCGTCCGAGAATTTCAGCAACCAGAACTGTGTAAGTAAAATAAACACTGACAAATAAATTTAGAAAAAATGCATAAAAGTTCAACGGAACAATTTCATGGTTTCTCGCTTTACGTTTTCGTGCCATTTTCGCCGGATTTTAAGTTGGATTTGAGTACCGTTAGTGCGAAGAGTTTGCAGCTCGCCGTTCTAATGACGTGTACGAATGTGTGCGTGTGGGTGTGTGTGCGTCCGCCATTGTGGGTTTGTAAATTCATACTTATTTATGCGGATAAGCGCTGGCATATGTACACATGTGTGTATGTGTGTGTGTGTTAGTGTGAATGCGGTGATTTGGTGTGTACGAAAAGCATAAAAACCACTGCAACAGCAATAACAACCACTACAAGTGCGATAGTTCTCGTTCATCATGCGCGCAGTACCACCCCCACCTCCCTCTCATCAACATTCATCCATTTGCGCACACCCACTCCTTCACTCACACATGCACAGAACACTTAGCGCCCTCGGTAACAATTCAATTTAGCAAATTGTTAGCATAAAACACAAGCAAAAAAACAACAACTGAAATAAAAGGCCAAAAAAGACCACGGCACTTCCTTAATTCAGTTATTTGCGGCTTACCGTTCTTCCTTTCCGAAAAATTTGCAAAAAAAATTTAAAAAATAATGTTGCAATGATCGAAAATAATTGAACATTTTAGAAAATTAAAGCGCTTCGTTTGTTCTCAGCCTTGCTTTGCCCCAACGCAAGCAACTCCCGCTTGACTCACAACAACTTCAGAAAAGTTTTTCCCATATGCTTCTTCTTACTACATGCCAATAATATTTCATGTGACTGATATTTGGAATTAATAGTAAATTCTTCTTCTTCTTTACTGTCGTAGAAACCGCTTACGCGGTTATAGCCGAGTTAACAACACCGCGCCAGTCGCTTTTTCTTTTTGCTATGTGGCGCCAATTGGTGATTCCAAGCGAATCCAACTCTTTCTCCATCTGGTCTTTCCAACGAAGTGGAGGTCTTCCTCTTCCCCTGCTTCTGCCGGCGGGCACTGCGTCGAATACTTTCAGAGCTGGAGTGTTTTCGTCCATTCGGACAACATGACCTAGCCAGCGTAGCCGCTATCTCTTAATTCGCTGAACTATGTCAATGTCGTCATATAACTCATACAGCACATCGTTCCATCGAATGCGATATTCGAAAGGAAATCTTTCGCAGAAAACTCTCTTGAAAACTCGCAACGTCGACTCATCAGTTGTTCTCATCGTCCAAGCCTCTGCACCATATAACATGACGGGAATTATGAGCACTTATAAATTTTGGTTTTTGCTCGTCGAGAGAGGACTCTACTTCTCAATTGCCTACGCAGTCCGAAGTAGCACTTCTTAGCAAGAGTTATTTCGCGTTGGATTTCAAGGCTGTTGCTGTTAATATTGGTTCCAAGATAGACGAAATTATCGACGACTTCGAAGTTTTGGCTGTCAACAGCGACATGGGAGCCTAGTCGCGAGTGCGATGACTGTTTGTTTGATGACAGGAGATATTTCGCCTTGCTCTTGTTCGGCATCAGATCCATTTGCTTCGATGCTTTATCCATTCTGAAGAAAGCAGAACTAACGGCGCGGTTGTCGAGGCCAATGATATCATCGGCGCCAGCAGCTGTCTTATAAATGATTGTGCCTTCTCAATTCCTTCTGCAGCTCGAATAATTTTCTCCAGCAGCAGATTGAAGAAGTCGCACGATAGGGAGTCGCCTTGTTTGAAACCTCGTTTGGTATCGAACTGCTCGGAGAGGTCCTTCCCGATCCTGATGGAACTTTTGACTTTATTTAATTTTGTTTAATCTTTCACACAATACGCTCGATAGAACCTTATACGCGATGTTCAGGAGGCTTATCTCACTGTAGTTGGCGCAGATCATGGGGACTCCATTTCTGTGGATTGGGCAGAGTACACTTTAATTCCTATCGTTGGGCATGCTTTCTTCTGACCATATTTTACAAAGATGCCGATGCATGCTCCTTATCAGTTCTTCGCCGCCATGTTTGAATAGCTCCGCCGGCAATGCATAGGTCCCCGCCGCTTTGTTATTCGAACTTCTTCATGGCGCCAACGATTGGGGAATCGGGTTCTCCTTCTCCTGGCATTATACTTTCACTGGCATTCAACAGGCTTGAGAAGTGGTTCCCCCCTAATTTCAGTATGCTTTGGGTATCAAGAGTGTGTTCCGGTCTTGAAACCTTCTTTCTTTTTGTATCTTTTTGTAGAATTTTCGGGCATTACCCCTGTCGGCCAGCTTGTCAAGTTCTTCGTACTATCGCATTTCGGCCTCTCTCTTCTTTTGTCTGCAAATGCGTCTCGCTGCCCTAGGGAAATGAATATTTAGTATTTCCTGGCTACGCATTATTAATTTTTAAACCCGAGCATCCAGAAGGAAACGTTGGAGACACACTAAAGTACAGGTATAAATACATGAAATCTGAAACAATAAATTTAGCATAGATTATTCTTCAAAGAAATCTTCAAACAAATTGTTTAGATCGAACCATTAATTATTCTGACCTCGGTAAGTTTTCTTCAACTATAAATTTTTACACTTCCATTGCTCTGCTTATACTGAAAAGACAAATGAAACTAAATCAGGAGAACAATATCTGTGACCTGGTCTACGAAAAGGGGGCTAACGTGCAAAAACTAGTTTTCTGGGAAAAGCTGTTAAAAATAATCGTCAGTTTCTCGTTATCTCATTAATAGTTCTCCTTTTTTTTGACACCTAAGCCCCCTTTTCGTAGATCAGGTCACACATATTGAGTTTAAACTTATTCGGTTAAGAGATTTTGGAGTAACTCGTTTGAATGAGGAAGTCTTCTTAATTTGAGTAGAGCAAATTAAACAACATTAAGAGTTACCTTAAATAAACTATGAAAGAGTCGAGAAGGCACGGGAATTTGTAGTGTCTTCCACATTTTTCAAACTTTCGACCGCTTAGGTTAGGTTACGAGGTCGATCCCAACACGGAACTCACTTGGACAGCTTAGAACGCCGGTCCGTTGTGCTGTCTAAAAGACTCCTATATAATGGATCATAAAACTCTTGCAAATCGGCTATATTTTCTGGTTCGTCGAAGGTAAGACTACCGAGATGTTTCAGCCTTAGTCATGCAAAGGCTGGGCAATGGAAAGTGTCGGTGTTTAAATTATTTCAAAATTAAAAATCACAAATTTCTAGGTTTTTTTATAAAATATACAAAAAAAATCGCGCAAAATTCAAATTTAACTCCGTCAATATAATTCTAACTGTTTTTGTATCGCTTTTCAAATAAATTAATTTTGAAATTAAAATTAACAGTTATCTGCTGATTATCTGTTGTACTTTTTGCAATGAAAGCCTTTTCGTTGTCCCTAAAGGTTTCGAACTAATGCAGTAAAATTAAATTAAATTTTTTTCAGTTATGCTATCAGTTAGTGCTACCAAAAAAATTAGCTGAAAGTTATTTTTAGTTTTGCTGCAAACTTTGAACTCTTTTATTTTGACCGACCGGAATGATAAAGTTGCATAAAATTTTATTGTTTACATAACCAATGCATCAACGAACACACATACCCATTTCCCAATACCGGCATAACAATTTTTATACATACCCACACACACACATACATATAGTGAAAACTCCCTTGGGCGGACACTCACCGTCAGTCAACTTTTGTCCGCCCATGAGAGGTGTCCGCTCAATGGAGTGGGTAGCTATTTTATAAATTTTTAATTTTATTATGTCCTTAATACTCACCACTTTCAGATTTAAATGCAAAACAATTCATATAACATTGTTCAAACAGGAATTTATGTATGTATTATGTACTTTAAAAATTCATATAAATTTCATGTAAATTCACATGAAGTAATATATAAAAAATATAAATATTAAATTCATTGCTTGCTGTAATTGTAGACTGGCTTAAGTTTTTTTGCTTTTTTAAAAGAAAATTGTTTTGCAGACGGCTTTCCAAATTTTGCAAAATTTCCGAATGCAATAAGGGCGTCGCCACAAAATCTTTTTAAATTTGAAACGGCAGTCAATGCGGTTTCGTTTGAGAAAATTTCATTCCTTTCTTCGGTAGTACTCTCATTATCAGTACTATTATCGTCAATAGTTTCTATGGTTTCGCCAATTATAACGTCTAACTCGAAGTCTGAGCTTTCGGTCCATGCATTATTATCTATTTGGACAAAGTCATCCGGATTTGAATTAGTACACTCTCCAAGGGCTTTTGATAATTCAAAAATCGAAGCCAGCGTTGATAACGGCAAGTCATCTTCGGAATCGAATTCAGGAGCCAGATTTCTATTTTTGTAAAATCCTGCTTTTGGAAGCAATTTTTTACGGTTTGCGGTTGAACATTTGCCCAGGCTTCTTTTATGAAATGTATTGCCTCTAAAACGTTTATATTTTTTTTTGGCGAACCAGTCTATGCTTACCAAAATATTTTAACCTGAGAGTTTCGGTAGTGAATTTTAAAATTTTGAATAATTCCTTGATCCAAAGGCTGGCAAACTGAAGTGGTGTTACTAAGCAGAAATAGTATTTTAACATTTTTCAAACTCATATCTCGAGGGTGGGATGCTGCGTTGTCTAAAAACAAAAGTACTTTTCTGTTTTCCAACTCCATTTTTTGGTCGAGTTCTTTCAACCACTGTGTCATCACTTCACGCGTCATCCATGCTTTCTTAATGGACTGCCAATTTACTGGAAGCTTTTTTAAATCTATTGAAGCAAACGCTCTCGGTCGTGCAGCTTTCCCTATGACAAGGGGTTTTTCTTTTTCCCCTGCCATATTTGCACAAAGCAAGATAGTCAACCTTTCTTTCGATAGTTTACCTCCACGGCATACTTCATTTTTAAGAGCCAATGTTGTGTTTGGCAAAGCTCTGAAAAAAGGCCTGTCTCGTCCGCATTGTAGACATCCCTAGGGCTATAACCAATCAGAAATGATGGTAGTTTATCTAAAAATTGCTGCACATCTTGCATATCAACAGCAGCACTTTCACCACAAATGTATTTGAATGTTATATTATGACGGCCCCGCCATTTTTGTAGCCAACCGTTAGAAACCACAAAAACATTAATCCCCAGCTTTCGGGCAATTTCTCTTGCCTTTTCTTGGATTATTGGTCCAGATATTGGAATGTTTTGGCTTCGTGCCTTATTGAACCACTCTAAACACATTTCATCAACTTTTTTTCCATCGATTTTCATGAATGACCTTTTTGATTCGACATTGCTCCCAGACATCCATTTTGTTCGAATTTCTTCTTTATTTTTAATAACCAGCGCAGCCTGCGTTTTTCCAATTTTGAAGCTGATAACAAAAATTGGGCACATTTTCAATAACGTATTCCAACAGGAACTCAGTGTGTTTATAATTATGTTGCAAAAATATGTGAAACAGGAAAATAATACTAAATTTTGTAGTACTAAACGATTGTACTTGATTTAAAAAAAATTTTTCACACAAAAAAAAATGTTTAAATAATTTTTGCACGACTTTAATATTAAATCTTACCTTTCGGCCAATGCGCGGACAGACAAATTGTTTTCCTCACTAACGTTGATTAATTCAATTTTTTCTTTTAAGCTCAGGTTTGACCTCGCCATCTTACGCATTATGTACATAAATGTTTACGCAATCACTAAACGCAATTCACTGAACAAAAAACCTAAGCATGCGCTTCATAAACACATTACATTGAATTCGGGGAGTCCCCTTTTTTCATTTGTTATAATCTGTTTATACATACGCCATACAAACATTCTCATATTTTGTCCGCTTACGAGGGGTTCGCGTCCGCCCAAAAGAGGTTTTTGATTGATTTGTTATGAAAACAGAAGTCAATGTCCGTCGATAAGAGCTTCGTGTCCGCTTAGTAGAGGGGTTTCGTCCAACTTTGTAGCAATGAACTGTCCGCGTCCGGCCAAGAGAGTGTCCGCCTAAGGAAGGGCGATTTGTTCTGAAAATTGTACTTAAAACTTGGTGCATGAAAAAATGTCCGTCCAAGGGAGGTGTCCGTCTAATAGAGGTGTCCGTTAGGAGAGGTTTCTCTGTATATGCAAATTTAGTAATCGATATTGAGGTGCTGCAAATCATTAGTTTAACACAATTAATTTAATTTACCTTCTTCATCTTACTGAAGTGGACATAAAGCCATAACGGCTGTGCATTTGAAAGTAATCCACAATCTTATATTAGGGTATAAAGTCGATTTTCTTGTATATACACATTTAGCAATCGGTAGTGAGTTGCTTTGCATTATTTACTGAAGTGGACATAAAGCCATAACGGCAGCGCTTTTGGAAGAACTCCTAAATCTCATATTAAGGTATAAAGTCGATTTTCTTGTATATACACATTTAGCAACCGATATTGAGTTGCTGCAAATCATTCATTTAACATATATAATTTAACTAACCCTCTTCATCTTACTGAAGTGGACATAAAGCCATAACGGCAGCGCATTTAGATGAATCCCACATCCTTATATTAAGGTATAAGGTCGACTTTCTTGTATATACACATTTAGCAATCGATATTGAGTTGCTGCAAATCATAAATTTAACATATTTAAGTTAACAAACCTTCTTCATCTTACTGAAGTGGACATAAAGCCATAACGGGAGCGCTTTTGAAAGAATTCCACATCCTTATATTAAGGTATAAAGTTGATTTTCTTGTATATGCACAATTAGCAATCGATATTGAGTTGTTTCAAACCATTTGTTTAACGTATTTAAGTTAATTAACCTTCTTCATCTTACTGAAGTGGACATAAAGCCATAACGGCAGTGCATGTGGAAGAGCTCCAAAATCTTATATTAAGGAAAAAATAGAACTTCTTGTATATGCACATTCAGTAATCAATATTGAGTTTCTGCAAATCATTAGTTTAACATATTTTAGTAAATTTATCTTCTTCATCATAGTGAAGTCGACATAAGGCCATAACGGCAGTGCATGTGGAAGAACTCCACAATCTTATATTAAGGTATAAAGTCGAATTTGTTGTGTATGCACATTTAGTAATCGATATTGAGTTGCTGCAAATATTTAGTTTAACATATTTAAGTTAATTTACCTTCTTCATCTTACTGAAGGGGACATGAAGCCATAACGGCTGTGCATTCGGAAGTATTCAACATCCTTATATTAAGGTATAAAATCGATTTTCTTGTATATACACATTTGGCAATCGATATTGAGTTGCTGCAAATCATTAGTTTGACATATTTAAGTTAATTAACCTTCTTCATCTTACTGAAGTGAACATAAAGCCATAACGGCAGTGCATGTTAAAGAATTCAACAATCTCATATTACGGTATAAAGTCGACTTTCTTGTATATACACATTTGGCAATCGATATGGAGTTGCTTCAAATTACTTACTTCACTTATTTAAGTTAATTAACCTTCTTCATCTTACTAAAGTGGACATAAGGCCATAACGGCAGCGCTTTTGGAAGAATTCCACATCCTTATATTAAGCTATAAAGTCGATTTTCTTGTATATGCACATTTTGTAATCGACATTGAGTTACTTCAAATCATTTACTTCGCTTATTTAAGTTAATCAACATTCTTCATCTTACTGAAGTGGGTATAAAGCCATAACGGCAGTACATTTGGAAGAATTCCACATTCTCATATTAAGGTATGAAGTCGATTTTCTTGTATATACACACGTAAGAATCAATATTAAGTTGCTTCGAGTCAAAAGTTAAACATTTTTAAGTTAATTAACCTTCTTCATCTTACTGAAGTTGACATAAGACCATAACGGCAGTGCATTTGGAAGAATTCCACAATCTTATAATAAGACATAAAGTCGATTTTCTTGTATATACACATTTAGCAATCGATATTGAGTTGTCTCAAACCATTAGTTAAACATTTTTAAGTTAATTACCCTTCTTCATCTTACTGAAGTTGACATAAGGCCATAACGGCAATGCATTTGGAAGAATTCCACAATCTTATAATAAGACATAAAGTCGATTTTCTTGTATATACACATTTAGCAATTGATATTGAGTTGTCTCAAACCATTAGTTTAACATATTTAAGTTAATTACGCTTCTTTATCTTACTGAAGTGGACATAAAGCCATAACCACAGTGCACTTGGAAGAAATCCACAATCTCATATTAAGGTATAAAGTCGATTTTCTTGTATATGCACATTTAGTAATCGATATTGAGTTGCTGCAAATCATTAGTTTAACATATTTGAGTTAATTAACCTTCTTCATCTTACTGAAGTGAACATAAAGCCATAACGGCAGTGCATGTTAAAGAATTCATCAATCTTATATTAAGGAAAAAATCGAATTTCTTGTATATGCACATTTAGTAATCGATATTGAGTTGCTGCAAATCATTAGTTTAACATATTTAAGTTAATTTACCTTATTCATAATAGTGAAGTGGACATAAAGCCATAACGGCAGTGCATTTGGAAGAATTCCACAATCTCATATTAAGGTATAAAGTCGATTTTCGTGTATATGCAAATTTAGTAATCGATATTGAGTTGCTGCAAATCATTAGTTTAACATATTTAAGTTAGATAACCTTCTTCATCTTACTGAAGTGGGTATAACGCCATAACGGCAGTGCATTTGGAAGAATTCCACATCCTTTGCTTAAGGTATAAAGTCGATTTTCTTGTGTATACACATTTGGCAAAAGATATTGAGTTGCTTCAAATTATTTACTTCACTTATTTAAGTTAAATAACCTTCTTCATCTTACTGAAGTGGACATAAAGCCATAACGGCAGCGCCTTTGGAAGAATTCCAAAATCTCATATTGCGGTATGAAGTCTGTTTTCTTGTAAAAACACATTTGGCACATGATATTGAGTTGCTTCAAATTATTTACTTCACTTATTTAAGTTAATTAACCTTCTTCATCTTACTGAAGTGGACATAAAACCATAACGGCAGCGCTTTTGGAAGAATTCCACATTCTTAAATTAAGGTATAAAGTCGATTTTCTTGTATATGCACATTAAGCAATCGATATTGAGTTGCTTCAAATTATTTACTTCACTTATTTAAGTTAATAAACCTTTTTAATCTTACTGAAGTTGGCATAAAGCCATAACGGCAGCGCTTTTGGAAGAATTCCACATTCTTATATTAAAGTATAAAGTCGATTTTCTTGTATATACACATTTAGCAATCGATATTGAGTTGCTTCAAATCATTTACTTCACTTATTTAAGTCAATTAACATTCTTCGTCTTACTGAAGTGGACATAAAGCCATAACGGCAGCGCTTTTGGAAGAATTCCACAATCTTATATTAAGGTATAAACTCGATTTTCTTGTATATACACATTTAGGAATCGATATTGAGTCGCTTCAAATCATTAGTTAAACATATTTAAGTTAAATAACCTTCTTCGTCTTACTGAAGTTTACATAAGGCCATAACGGCTGCAAATCATTAGTTTAACATATTTAAGTTAATTAACCTTCTTCATCTTTCTGAAGTGGACATAAAGCCATAACGGCAGTGCATTTGGAAGAATTCTACAATCTTATATTTAGATATAAAGTCGATTTTCTTGTATGTACACTCTTTGGAATCGATATTGAGTTTCTTCAAATCATTTTATTCACTTATTGAAGTTAATTAACATTATTCATCTTGCTGAAGTTGACATAAAGCCATAACGGTAGTGCATTTGGAAGAATTCCACAATCTTATATATAGATATAAAGTCGATTTTCTTGTATATACACACTTAGGAATCGATATTGAGTTGCTTCGAATCACTAGTTAAACATAATTAAGTTAATTAACCTTCCTCAGCTTACTGAAAATGACGTAAAGCCATAACGGCAAAGCATTTGGAAGAATTCAACAATCTTATATTTAGATTTAGATCGATATTGAGGTACTTCAAATAATATACTTTACTTATATAAGTTAATTAACATTCTTCATCTTAATGAAGTGGACATAAAGCCATAACAGCAGCGCATTCGGAAGAATTCCACAATCTTATATTAAGGTATAAATTCGATTTTCTTGTATATACACATTTAGCAATCAATATTGAGTTGCCGCAAATCATTAGTTTAACATATTTAAGTTAATTAACCTTCGTCATCTTACTTAAGTGGACATAAAGCCATAACAGGAGCGCATTCGGAAGAATTCCACAATCTTATATTAAGGTATAAAGTAGATTTTCTTGTATATACAGATTTAGCAATCAATATTGAGTTGCCGCAAATCATTAGTTTAACATATTTAAGTTAATTAACTTTCTTCATCATACTGAAGTGGGCATGAAGCCATAAGGCGGTGCATTTGGAAGAATTCCACAATCTTATATTAAGGTATAAGGTCGATTTCCTTGTATATACACATTTAGCAATCGATATTGCGGTGCTTCAAATTATTTACTTCACTTATTTAAGTTGGTTAGCCTTCTTCATCTTACTGAAGTGGACACAAAGCCATAACGGCAGTGCATGTGGAAGAATTCCACAATCTTATATTAAGGTATAAAGTCGATTTTCTTGTATATGCACATTTAGTAATCGATATTGAGTTGCTGCAAATCATTAGTTTAACATATTTAAGTTAATTTACCTTCTTCATAATAGTGAAGTGGACATAAAACCATAACGGCAGTGCATTTGGAAGAATTCCACAATCTCATATTAAGGTATAAAGTCGATTTTCGTGTATATGCAAATTTAGTAATCGATATTGAGTTGCTGCAAATCATTAGTTTAACATATTTAAGTTAATTAACCTTCTTCATCTTTCTGAAGTGGACATAAAGCCATAACGGCAGTGCATTTGGAAGAATTCTACAATCTTATATTTAGATATAAAGTCGATTTTCTTGTATGTACACTCTTTGGAATCGATATTGAGTTTCTTCAAATCATTTTATTCACTCATTGAAGTTAATTAACATTCTTCATCTTGCTGAAGTTGACTTAAAGCCATAACGGTAGTGCATTTGGAAGAATTCCACAATCTTATATATAGATATAAAGTCGATTTTCTTGTATATACACACTTAGGAATCGATATTGAGTTGCTTTGAATCACTAGTTAAACATATTTAAGTTAATTAACCTTCCTCAGCTTACTGAAAATGACGTAAAGCCATAACGGCAGTGCATTTGGAAGAATTCTACAATCTTATATTTAGATTTAGATCGATATTGAGGTACTTCAAATAATTTACTTCACTTATATAAGTTAATTAACATTCTTCATCTTAATGAAGTGGACATAAAGCCATAACGGCAGTGCATGTGGAAGAACTTCACAATCTTATATTAAGGTACAAAATCAATTTTCTTGTATATACACATTTAGCAATCGATATTGTGTTCCTTCAAATCATTTACTTCACTTATTTAAGTTAATTAACATTCTTCATCTTACTGAAGTGGACATAAAGCCACAACAGCAGCGCATTCGGAAGAATTCCACAATCTTATATTAAGGTATAAATTCGATTTTCTTGTATATACACATTTAGCAATCAAAATTGAGTTGCCGCAAATCATTAGTTTAACATATTTAAGTTAATTAACCTTCGTCATCTTACTTAAGTGGACATAAAGCCATAACAAGAGCGCATTCGGAAGAATTCCACAATCTTATATTAAGGTATAAAGTCGATTTTCTTGTATATACACATTTAGCAATCAATATTGAGTTGCCGCAAATCATTAGTTTAACATATTTAAGTTAATTAACTTTCTTCATCTTACTGAAGTGGGCATGAAGCCATAAGGCGGTGCATTTGGAAGAATTCCACAATCTTATATTAAGGTATAAGGTCGATTTCCTTGTATATACACATTTAGCAATCGATATTGCGTTGCTTCAAATTACTAATTTAACATATTTAAGTTGGTTAGCCTTCTTCATCTTACTGAAGTGGACACAAAGCCATAACGGCAGTGCATTTGGAAGAATTCCACAATCTTATATTAAGGTAGAAAGTCAATTTTCTTGTAAATACACAATTAGCAATCGATATTGAGTTGCTTCAAGCCATTAGTTTAACATATTTAAGTTAACTAACCTTCTTTATCTTACTGAAGTGGACATAAAGCCATAAGGCAGTGCATTTGAAAGAATTCCACATCCTTATATTAAGGTATAAAGTCGATGTCCTTGAATATACACATTAAGCAATCGATATTGCGGTGCTTCAAATCACTAATTTAACATATTTAAGTTAATTAACCTTCTTCATCATAGTGAAGTGGACACAAAGCCATAACGGCAGTGCATTTGAAAGAATTCCACAATCTTATATTAAGGTATAAAATCGAGTTTCTTGTATAAACACATTTAGTAATCGATATTGAGTTGCTTCAAATCATTTACTTCACTTATTTAAGTTAATTAACCTTCTTCATCATAGTGAAGTAGACATAAAGCCATAACGGCAGTGCATTTGGGAGAATTCCACAATCTCATATTACGGTGTAAATTCGATTTTCTTGTATATGCAAATTTGGCAATCGATATTGAGTTGCTTCAAATTATTTACTTCACTTATTTAAGTTAATTAACCTTCTTCATCTTACTGAAGTGGACATAAAGCCATAACGGCAGCGCTTTTGGAAGAATTCCATAATCTCATATTGCGGTATAAATTCCGTTTTCTTACAAAAACACATTTGGCAATCGATATTGAGTTGCTTCAAATTATTTACTTCACTTATTTAAGTTAATTAACCCTCTTCATCTTACTGAAGTGGACATAAAGCCATAACGGCAGCGCATTTGGAAGAATTCCACAATCTTATATTAAGGTATAAAGTCGATTTTCTTGTATATACACATTTAGCAATCGATATTGAGTTGTTTCAAATTATTTACTTCACTTATTTAAGTTAATTAACCTTCCTCATCTTACTGAAGTTGACATAAAGCCATAGCGGCAGTGCATTTGGAAGAATTCCACAATCTTATATTAAAGTATAAAGTCGATTTTTTTGTATATACACATTTAGCAATCGATATTGAGTTGCTTAAAATTATTTACTTCACTTATTTAAGTTAATTAACCTTCTTCATCTTACTGAAGTGGGCATAAAGCCATAACGGCAGTGCTTCTGGAAGAATTCCACATTCCTATATTAAGGTATAAAGTCGATTTTCTTGTATATTCACACTAAGGAATCGATATTGAGTTGCTTCAAATCATTAGTTAAACATATTTAAGTTAATTATATTTCTTAATCTTACGGAAGTGGACATAATGCCATAACGCATTTGGAAAAATTCCACATCTTTACATTAAGGCATAAAGTCGATTTTCTTGTATATTCACACTTAGGAATCGATATTGAGTTGCTTCAAATCATTAGTTTAACATATTTAAGTTAATTAACCTTCTTCATCTTACTGAAGTGGACATAAAGACATAACGGCAGTGCATTTGGAAGAATTCCAGATCCTTATATTAAGCTATAAGCATATTTAAGTTAATTAACCTTCTTCATCTTACTGAAGTGGACATAAAGCCATAACGGAAGCGCATTTGGAAGAATTCCACATCCTTATATTAAGGTATAAATTCGATTTTCTTGTATATACACATTTAGCAATCGATATTGAGTTGCTTTAAATCATTAGTTGAACATATTTAAGTTAATTAACCTTCTTCATCTTACTGAAGTGGACAGAAAGCCATATCGGCAGAGTATTTGGAAGTATTTCACAATCTTATATTAATGCATTAAGTCGATTTTTTTGTATATACACATTTAGCGATCGAAATTGAGGTGCTTAAAATAATTTACTTCACTTATATAAGTTAATTAACATTCTTCATCTTAATGAAGTTGACATAAAGCCATAACGGCAGTGCATTTGGAAGAATTCCACATTCTTATATTAAGGTATTAAGTCGATTTTCTGGTATATACACATTTAGCAATCGATATTGTGTTGCTTCAAACCATTAGTTTAACATATTTAAGTTAATTAACCTTCTTCATCTTACTGAAGTGGACATAAAGCCATAACGGCAGTGCATTTGGAAGAATTCCACAATCTTATATTAAGGTATAAAGTCGATTTTCTTGTATATACACATTTAGCATTCGATAGTGAGTTGCTCTAAATCATTAATTCAACATTTTTAAGTTAGTTATCCTTCTTCATCTTACTGAAGTGGACAGAAAGCCATATCGGCAGAGTATTTGGAAGTATTTCACAATCTTATATTAATGCATTAAGTCGATTTTTTTGTATATACACATTTAGCGATCGAAATTGAGGTGCTTGAAATAATTTACTTCACTTGTATAAGTTATTTAACATTCTTCATCTTAATGAAGTTGACATAAAGCCATAACGGCAGTGCATTTGGAAGAATTCCACAATTTTATATTAAGGTATTAAGTCGATTTTCTTGTATATACACATTAAGCAATCGATATTGCGGTGCTTCAAATCACTAACTTAACATATTTGAGTTAATTTGCCTTCTTCATCTTACTGAAGTGGACACAAAGCCATAACGGCAGTGCATTTGGAAGAATTCCACAATCTTATATTAAGGTGTAAAGTCGATTTTCTTGTACATACATATTTAGCAATCGATATTGTGTTGCTGCAAATCATTAGTTTAACATATTTTAGTTAATTAACCTTCTTCATCTTATTGAGGTGGACATAAAGCCATAACGGCAGCGTATTTGGAAGAATTCCACATCCTTATATTAAGGTCTAAAGTCGATTTCCTTGTATATACACATTTGGCAATCGATATTGAGTTGCGTCAAATTATTTACTTCACTTATTTAAGTTAATTAACATTCTTCATCTTACTGAAGTGGACATAAAGCCATAACGGCAGCGCATTTGTAAGATTTCCACAAACTTATATTAAGGTATAAAGTCGATTTTCTTGTATATACACATTTAGCAATCGATAGTGAGTTGCTCCAAATCATTAGTTCAACATATTTAAGTTAGTAAACCTTCTACATTTTACTGAAGTGGACATAAAGCCATAACGGCTGTGCATCTGGAAGTATTCCACAATCTTATATTAAGGTATAAAGTCGATTTTCTTGTATATGCACATAAAGTAATCGATATTGAGTTGCTGCAAATTATTAGTTTAACATATTTAAGTCAATTTATTTATTCCACAATCTTATATTAAGGTATAAATCGATTTTCTTGTATATACACATTTACCAATCGATAGTGAGTTGCTCCAAATCATTAATTCAACATATTTAAGTTAATTAACCTTCCTCATCATAGTGAAGTCGCCATAAAGCCATAACGGCAGTGCATTTGGAAGAATTCCACAATCTTATATTAAGGTATAAAGTCGATTTTCTTGTATATACACATTTAGCAATCGATATTGAATTGCTCCAAATCATAAGTTTAACATATTTAAGTTAATAAACCTTCTACATTTTACTGAAGTGGACACAAAACCATAACGGCAGTACATTTGGAAGAAATCCACAATCTTATATTAAGGTATAAAGTCGATTTACTTGTATATTCACATTAAGCAATTGATTATGAGTTGCTTCAAACCATTAGTTAACCATATTTAAGTTAATTAACCTTCCTCGTCTTACTGAAGTTGACATAAAGACATAACGGCAGTGCATTTGGAAGAATTCCAGATCCTTATATTAAGGTATAAAGTCGATTTCCTTGTATATACACATTTGGCAATCGATATTGAGTTGCTTCAAATCATTAGTTTAACATATTTAAGTTAATTAACCTTCCTCGTCTTACTGAAGTTGACATAAAGACATAACGGCAGTGCATTTGGAAGAATTCCAGATCCTTATATTAAGCTATAAGCATATTTAAGTTAATTAACCTTCTTCATCTTACTGAAGTGGACATAAAGCCATAACGGCAGCGCATTTGGAAGAATTCCACAAACTTATATTAAGGTATAAAGTCGATTTTCTTGTATATACACATTTAGCAATCGATATTGAATTGCTCCAAGTCATAAGTTTAACATATTTAAGTTAATAAACCTTCTACATTTTACTGCAGTGGACATAAAAGCCATAACGGCTGTGCATTTGGAAGTCTTCCACAATCTTATATTAAGGTATACAGTCGATTTTCTTGTATATGCACATAAAGTAATCGATATTGAGTTGCTGCAAATTATTAGTTTAACATATTTAAGTCAATTTATTTATTCCACAATCTTATATTAAGGTATAAATCGATTTTCTTGTATATACACATTTACCAATCGATAGTGAGTTGCTCCAAATCATTAATTCAACATATTTAAGTTAATTAACCTTCTTCATCATAGTGAAGTCGACATAAAGCCATAACGGCAGTGCATTTGGAAGAATTCCACAATCTTAGATTAAGGTATAAAGTCGATTTTCTTGTACATACATATTTAGCAATCGATATTGTGTTGCTGCAAATCATCAGTTTAACATATTTTAGTTAATTAACCTTCTTCATCTTATTGAGGTGGACATAAAGCCATAACGGCAGCGTATTTGGAAGAATTCCACATCCTTATATTAAGGTCTAAAGTCGATTTCCTTGTATATACACATTTGGCAATCGATATTAAGTTGCTTCAAATCACTAGTTTAACATATTTAAGTTAATTAACCTTCCTCGTCTTACTGAAGTTGACATAAAGACATAACGGCAGTGCATTTGGAAGAATTCCAGATCCTTATATTAAGCTATAAGCATATTTAAGTTAATTAACCTTCTTCATCTTACTGAAGTGGACATAAAGCCATAACGGAAGCGCATTTGGAAGAATTCCACATCCTTATATTAAGGTATAAATTCGATTTTCTTTTATATAAACATTTAGCAATCGATATTGAGTTGCTTCAAATCATTTACTTCACTTATTTAAGTTAATTAACTTCCTTCATCTTACTGAAGTGGACATATGGCCATAACGGCAGCGCATTTGGAAGAACTCCTCATCCTTATAATAAGGTATAAAGTCAATTTTCTTGTGTATACACATTTGGCAATCGATATTGAGTTGCTTCAAATTATTTACTTCACTTATTTAAGTTAATTAGTCTTCTACATCTTACAGAAGTGGACATAAGGCCATAACGGCAGCGCATTTGGAAGAATTCCACATCCTTATATTAAGGTATAAAGTCGATTTTCTTGTGTATACTCATTTGGCAAAAAAAATTGAGTTGCGTCAAATTATTTACTTCACTTCAAATTATTTTCTTCACTTCAGCGTATTTAAGATAATTAACCTTCTTCTTCTTACTGAAGTTGACATAAAGCCATAACAGCAGTGCATTTGGAAGAATTCCACAATCTCCTATTAAGGTATAAAGTTGAGCTTCTTGTATATGCACATTTTGTAATCGATATTCAGTTGCTTCAAATTATTTACTTCACTTATTTAAGTTAATTAAGCTTCTTCATATTACTGAAGTTGACATAAAGCCATAACAACAGTGCATTTGGAAGAATTCCACAATCTTATATTAAGGTATAAAGTCGATTTTCTTGTATATACACATTTAGCAATCGATATTGAATTACTCCAAATCATAAGTTTAACATATTTAAGTTAATAAACCTTCTACATTTTACTGAAGTGGACACAAAACCATAACGGCAGTACATTTGGAAGAAATCCACAATCTTATATTAAGGTATAAAGTCGATTTACTTGTATATTCACATTAAGCAATTGATTATGAGTTGCTTCAAACAATTAGTTAACCATATTTAAGTTAATTAACCTTCTTCATCTCACTGAAGTGTACATAAAGCCATAACGGCAGTGCATGTGAAGAACTCCACTATATTGTATTAAGGTATAAAGTCAAATTTCTTGTATATGCAAATTTAGTAATCGATATTGAGGTGCTGCAAATCATTAGTTTAACACAATTAAGTTAATTTACCTTCTTCATCTTACTGAAGTGCACATAAAGCCATAACGGCTGTGCATTTGAAAGTATTCCACAATCTTATATTAAGGTATAAAGTCGATTTTCTTGTATATACACATTTAGCAATCGGTAGTGAGTTGCTTTGCATTATTTACTGAAGTGGACATAAAGCCATAACGGCAGCGCTTTTGGAAGAACTCCAAAATCTCATATTAAGGTATAAAGTCGATTTTCTTGTATATGCACATTAAGCAACCGATATTGAGTTGCTGCAAATCATTCATTTAACATATATAATTTAACTAACCCTCTTCATCTTACTGAAGTGGACATAAAGCCATAACGGCAGCGCATTTGGAAGAATCCCACAATCTTATATTAAGTTGCACAATTAGCAATCGATATTGAGTTGTTTCAAACCATTAGTTTAACGTATTTAAGTTAATTAACCTTCTTCATCTTACTGTAGTGGACATAAAGCTATAACGGCAGAGCATGTGGAAGAACTCCACAATCTTATATTAAGGAAAAAATCGAACTTCTTATATATGCACATTCAGTAATCGATATTGAGTTGCTTCAAACCATTAGTTAACCATATTTAAGTTAATTAACCTTCTTCATCTCACTGAAGTGGACATAAAGCCATAACGGCAGTGCATGTGAAGAACTCCACTATATTGTATTAAGGTATAAAGTCAAATTTCTTGTATATGCAAATTTAGTAATCGATATTGAGGTGCTGCAAGTCATTAGTTTAACACAATTAAGTTAATTTACCTTCTTCATCTTACTGAAGTGTACATAAAGCCATAACGGCTGTGCATTTGAAAGTATTCCACAATCTTATATTAAGGTATAAAGTCGATTTTCTTGTATATACACATTTAGCAATCGATAGTGAGTTGCTTTGCATTATTTACTGAAGTGGACATAAAGCCATAACGGCAGCGCTTTTGGAAGAACTCCACATCCTTATATTAAGGTATAAAATTGATATTCTTGTATATGCACAATTAGCAATCGATATTGAGTTGTTTCAAACCATTAGTTTAACGTATTTAAGTTAATTAACCTTCTTCATCTTACTGTAGTGGACATAAAGCCATAACGGCAGAGCATGTGGAAGAACTCCACAATCTTATATTAAGGAAAAAATCGAACTTCTTATATATGCACATTCAGTAATCGATATTGAGTTGCTGCAAATCATTAGTTTAACATATTTCAGTAAATTTACCTTCTTCATCATAGTGAAGTGGACATAAGGCCATAACGACAGTGAATGTGGAAGAACTCCGCAATCCTATATTAAGGTATAAAGTCGAATTTCTTGTGTATGCACATTTAGTAATCGATATTGAGTTGCTCCAAATCATAATTTCAACATATGTAAGTTAAGTAACTTTCTTCATCATAGTGAATTGGACATAAAGCCATAACGGCAATGCATGTGGAAGAGCACCACAATCTTATATTAAAGAAAAAATCGAACTTCTTGTATATGCACATTCAGTAATCGATATTGAGTTGCTGCAAATCATTAGTTTAACATATTTAAGTAAATTTATCTTCTTCATCATAGTGAAGTCGACATAAGGCCATAACGGCAGTGCATGTGGAAGAACTCCACAACCTTATATTAAGGTATAAAGTCGAATTTCTTGTGTATGCACATTTAGTAATCGATATTGAGTTGCTGCAAATATTTAGTTTAACATATTTAAGTTAATTAACCTTCTTCATCTTACTGAAGTGGACATGAAGCCATAACGGCTGTGCATTTGGAAGTATTCCACATCCTTATATTAAGGTATAAAGTCGATTTTCTTGTATATAAACATTTGGCAATCGATATAGAATTGCTTCAAATTATTTACTGAAGTGGACATAAAGCCATAATGGCAGCGCTTTTGGAAGAACTCCAGAATCTTTTATTAAGGTATAAAGTCGATTTTCTTGTATATACACATTTAGTAATCGATATTGAGTTGCTGCAAATATTTAGTTTAACATATTTAAGTTAATTTACCTTCTTCATCTTACTGAAGTGGACATGAAGCCATAAGGGCTGTGCATTTGGAAGTATTCCACATCCTTATATTAAGGTATACAGTCGATTTTCTTGTATATACACATTTGGCAATCGATATTGAATTGCTTCAAATTATTTACTTCACTTATTTAAGTTAATTACCCTTCTTCATATTACTGAAGTGGACATAAAGCCATAACGGCAGCGTATTTGGAAGAATTCCACATCCTTATATTAAGGTATAAAGTTGATTTTCTTGTATATACACATTAAGGAATCGATAGTGAGTTGCTCCAAATCATTAATTCAACATATTTAAGTTAATTAACCTTCTTCATCTTACTGAAGTTTACATAAAGCCATAACGGCAGTGCATTTGGAAGAATTCCACAATCTTATATTTAGATATAAAGTCGATTTTCTTGTATATACACACTTGGCAATCGATATTGAGTTGCTTCAAATTATTTACTTTACTTCAGCGTATTTAAGATAATTAACCTTCTTCTTCTTACTAAAGTTGACACAAAGCCATAACGGCAGTGCATTCGGAAGAATTACACAATCTTATATTAAGGTATAAAGTCGAATTTCTTGTATATACACATTTGGCAATCGATATTGAGTTGCTGCAAATTATTTACTTCACTTATTTAAGTTAATTACCCTTCTTCATATTACTGAAGTTGACATAAAGCCATAACGGCAGTGATTTTGGAAGAATTCCACAATCTTATATTAAGGTATAAAGTCGATTTTCTTGTAAATACAGATTTAGCAATCGATATTGAGTTGCTTCAAATCATTTACTTCACTTATTTAAGTTAATTAACCTCCTTCATCTTACTGAAGTGGACATATGGCCATAACGGCAGCGCATTTGGAAGAACTCCACAATCTTATATTAGGGTATAAAGTCGATTTTCTTGTATATACACATTTAGCAATCGGTAGTGAGTTGCTTTGCATTATTTACTGAAGTGGACATAAAGCCATAACGGCAGCGCTTTTGGAAGAACTCCTAAATCTCATATTAAGGTATAAAGTCGATTTTCTTGTATATACACATTAAGCAACCGATATTGAGTTGCTGCAAATCATTCATTTAACATATATAATTCAACTAACCCTCTTCATCTTACTTAAGTGGACATAAAGCCATAACGGCAGCGCATTTGGAAGAATCCCACATCCTTATATTAAGGTATAAAGTCGACTTTCTTGTATATACACATTTAGCAATCGATATTGAGTTGCTGCAAATCATAAATTTAACTTATTTAAGTTAAGAAACCTTCTTCATCTTACTGAAGTGGACATAAAGCCATAACGGGAGCGCTTTTGGAAGAATCCCACATCCTTATATTAAGGTATAAAGTTGATTTTCTTGTATATGCACAATTAGCAATCGATATTGAGTTGTTACAAACCATTAGTTTAACGTATTTAAGTTAATTAACCTTCTTCATCTTACTGTAGTGGACATAAAGCCATAACGGCAGAGCATTTGGAAGAATTCCACATCCTTATATTAAGGTATAAAGCCGATTTTCTTGTATATACACATTAAGGAATCGATAGTGAGTTGCTGCAAATCATAAATTTAACATATTTAAGTTAACAAACCTTCTTCATCTTACTGAAGTGGACATAAAGCCATAACGGCAGCGCATTTGGAAGAATCCCACATCCTTATATTAAGGTATAAAGTCGACTTTCTTGTATGTACACATTTAGCAATCGATATTGAGTTGCTGCAAATCATAAATTTAACATATTTAAGTTAAAAAACCTTCTTCATCTTACTGAAGTGGACATAAAGCCATAACGGGAGCGCTTTTGGAAGAATCCCACATCCTTATATTAAGGTATAAAGTTGATTTTCTTGTATATGCACAATAAGCAATTGATATTGAGTTGTTTCAAACCATTTGTTTAACGTATTTAAGTTAATTAACCTTCTTCATCTTACTGAAGTTGACATAAAGCCATAACGGCAGTGCATGTGGAAGAGCTCCACAATCTTATATTAAGGAAAAAATCGAACTTCTTGTATATGCACATTCAGTAATCAATATTGAGTTTCTGCAAATCATTAGTTTAACATATTTTAGTAAATTTATCTTCTTCATCATAGTGAAGTCGACATAAGGCCATAACGGCAGTGCATGTGGAAGAACTCCACAATCTCCTATTAAGGTATAAAGTCGAATTTCTTGTGTATGCACATTTAGTAATCGATATTGAGTTGCTGCAAATATTTAGTTTAACATATTTAAGTTAATTTACCTTCTTCATCTTACTGAAGGGGACATGAAGCCATAACGGCTGTGCATTCGGAAGTATTCAACATCCTTATATTAAGGTATAAAATCGATTTTCTTGTATATACACATTTGGCAATCGATATTGAATTGCTTCAAATTATTTACTGAAGTGGACATAAAGCCATAACGGCAGCGCTTTTGAAAGAATTCCACAATCTTTTATTAAGGTATAAAGTCGATTTTCTTGTATATACACATTTAGCAATCGATATTGAATTGCTCCAAATCATAAGTTTAACATATTTAAATTAATAAACCTTCTACATTTTACTGAAGTGGACACGAAACCATAACGGCAGTACATTTGGAAGTAATCCACAATCTTATATTAAGGTATAAAGTCGATTTTCTTGTATATTCACATTAAGCAATTGATTATGAGTTGCTTTAAACCATTAGTTAACCATATTTTAGTTAATTAACCTTCTTCATCTCACTGAAGTGGACATAAAGCCATAACGGCAGTGCATGTGAAGAACTCCACTATATTGTATTAAGGTATAAAGTCAAATTTCTTGTATATGCAAATTTAGTAATCGATATTGAGGTGCTGCAAATCATTAGTTTAACACAATTAAGTTAATTTACCTTCTTCATCTTACTGAAGTGTACATAAAGCCATAACGGCTGTGCATTTGAAAGTATTCCACAATCTTATATTAAGGTATAAAGTCGATTTTCTTGTATATACACATTTAGCAATCGGTAGTGAGGTAAGTCGATTTTCTTGTATATACACATTAAGCAACCGATATTGAGTTGCTGCAAATCATTCATTTAACATTTATAATTCAACTAACCCTCTTCATCTTACTGAAGAGGACATAAAGCCATAACGGCAGCGCTTTTGAAAGAATGCCACATCCTTATATTAAGGTATAAAGTCGAATTTCTTGTGTATGCACATTTAGTAATCGATATTGAGTTGCTCCAAATCATAATTTCAACATATGTAAGTTAAGTAACTTTCTTCATCATAGTGAATTGGACATAAAGCCATAACGGCAATGCATGTGGAAGAGCTCCACAATCTTATATTAAAGAAAAAATCGAACTTCTTGTATATGCACATTCAGTAATCGATATTGAGTTGCTGCAAATCATTAGTTTAACATATTTAAGTAAATTTATCTTCTTCATCATAGTGATGTCGACATAAGGCCATAACGGCAGTGCATGTGGAAGAACTCCACAACCTTATATTAAGGTATAAAGTCGAATTTCTTGTGTATGCACATTTAGTAATCGATATTGAGTTGCTGCAAATATTTAGTTTAACATATTTAAGTTAATTAACCTTCTTCATCTTACTGAAGTGGACATGAAGCCATAACGGCTGTGCATTTGGAAGTATTCCACATCCTTATATTAAGGTATAAAGTCGATTTTCTTGTATATAAACATTTGGCAATCGATATTGAATTGCTTCAAATTATTTACTGAAGTGGACATAAAGCCATAATGGCAGCGCTTTTGGAAGAACTCCAGAATCTTTTATTAAGGTATAAAGTCGATTTTCTTGTATATACACATTTAGTAATCGATATTGAGTTGCTGCAAATATTTAGTTTAACATATTTAAGTTAATTTACCTTCTTCATCTTACTGAAGTGGACATGAAGCCATAAGGGCTGTGCATTTGGAAGTATTCCACATCCTTATATTAAGGTATACAGTCGATTTTCTTGTATATACACATTTGGCAATCGATATTGAATTGCTTCAAATTATTTACTTCACTTATTTAAGTTAATTACCCTTCTTCATATTACTGAAGTGGACATAAAGCCATAACGGCAGCGTATTTGGAAGAATTCCACATCCTTATATTAAGGTATAAAGTTGATTTTCTTGTATATACACATTAAGGAATCGATAGTGAGTTGCTCCAAATCATTAATTCAACATATTTAAGTTAATTAACCTTCTTCATCTTACTGAAGTTTACATAAAGCCATAACGGCAGTGCATTTGGAAGAATTCCACAATCTTATATTTAGATATAAAGTCGATTTTCTTGTATATACACACTTGGCAATCGATATTGAGTTGCTTCAAATTATTTACTTCACTTCAGCGTATTTAAGATAATTAACCTTCTTCTTCTTACTAAAGTTGACACAAAGCCATAACGGCAGTGCATTCGGAAGAATTACACAATCTTATATTAAGGTATAAAGTCGAATTTCTTGTATATACACATTTGGCAATCGATATTGAGTTGCTGCAAATTATTTACTTCACTTATTTAAGTTAATTACCCTTCTTCATATTACTGAAGTTGACATAAAGCCATAACGGCAGTGATTTTGGAAGAATTCCACAATCTTATATTAAGGTATAAAGTCGATTTTCTTGTAAATACAGATTTAGCAATCGATATTGAGTTGCTTCAAATCATTTACTTCACTTATTTAAGTTAATTAACCTCCTTCATCTTACTGAAGTGGACATATGGCCATAACGGCAGCGCATTTGGAAGAACTCCACAATCTTATATTAGGGTATAAAGTCGATTTTCTTGTATATACACATTTAGCAATCGGTAGTGAGTTGCTTTGCATTATTTACTGAAGTGGACATAAAGCCATAACGGCAGCGCTTTTGGAAGAACTCCTAAATCTCATATTAAGCTATAAAGTCGATTTTCTTGTATATACACATTAAGCAACCGATATTGAGTTGCTGCAAATCATTCATTTAACATATATAATTCAACTAACCCTCTTCATCTTACTGAAGTGGACATAAAGCCATAACGGCAGCGCATTTGGAAGAATCCCACATCCTTATATTAAGGTATAAAGTCGACGTTCTTGTATATACACATTTAGCAATCGATATTGAGTTGCTGCAAATCATAAATTTAACATATTTAAGTTAACAAACCTTCTTCATCTTACTGAAGTGGACATAAAGCCATAACGGCTGTGCATTTGAAAGTATTCCACAATCTTATATTAAGGTATAAAGTCGATTTTCTTGTATATACTCATTTAGCAATCGGTAGTGAGTTGCTTTGCATTATTTACTGAAGTGGACATAAAGCCATAACGGCAGCGCTTTTGGAAGAACTCCTAAACCTCATATTAAGGTATAAAGTCGATTTTCTTGTATATACACATTAAGCAACCGATATTGAGTTGCTGCAAATCATTCATTTAACATATATAATTCAACTAACCCTCTTCATCTTACTGAAGTGGACATAAAGCCATAACGGCAGCGCATTTGGAAGAATCCCACATCCTTATATTAAGGTATAAAGTCGACTTTCTTGTATATACACATTTAGCAATCGATATTGAGTTGCTGCAAATCATAAATTTAACATATTTAAGTTAACAAACCTTCTTCATCTTACTGAAGTGGACATAAAGCCATAACGGGAGCGCTTTTGGAAGAATTCCACATATTTATATTAAGGTATAAATTTGATTTTCTTGTATATGCACAATTAGCAATCGATATTGAGTTGTTTCAAACCATTAGTTTAACGTATTTAAGTTAATTAACCTTCTTCATCTTACTGTAGTGGACATAAAGCCATAACGGCAGAGCATTTGGAAGAATTCCACATCCTTATACTAAGGTATAAAGCCGATTTTCTTGTATATACACATTAAGGAATCGATAGTGAGTTGCTGCAAATCATAAATTTAACATATTTAAGTTAACAAACCTTCTTCATCTTACTGAAGTGGACATAAAGCCATAACGGCAGCGCATTTGGAAGAATCCCACATCCTTATATTAAGGTATAAAGTCGACTTTCTTGTATGTACACATTTAGCAATCGATATTGAGTTGCTGCAAATCATAAATTTAACATATTTAAGTTAAAAAACCTTCTTCATCTTACTGAAGTGGACATAAAGCCATAACGGGAGCGCTTTTGGAAGAATCCCACATCCTTATATTAAGGTATAAAGTTGATTTTCTTGTATATGCACAATAAGCAATTGATATTGAGTTGTTTCAAACCATTTGTTTAACGTATTTAAGTTAATTAACCTTCTTCATCTTACTGAAGTTGACATAAAGCCATAACGGCAGTGCATGTGGAAGAGCTCCACAATCTTATATTAAGGAAAAAATCGAACTTCTTGTATATGCACATTCAGTAATCAATATTGAGTTTCGGCAAATCATTAGTTTAACATATTTTAGTAAATTTATCTTCTTCATCATAGTGAAGTCGACATAAGGCCATAACGGCAGTGCATGTGGAAGAACTCCACAATCTCCTATTAAGGTATAAAGTCGAATTTCTTGTGTATGCACATTTAGTAATCGATATTGAGTTGCTGCAAATATTTAGTTTAACATATTTAAGTTAATTTACCTTCTTCATCTTACTGAAGGGGACATGAAGCCATAACG